>NW_006766947.1:19472-34310 GCF_000275845.1 Dichomitus squalens LYAD-421 SS1 | reverse complement strand
CGATCAAACGGCTGACATCCTGACGAAGGCGCTCCCCTCCGTCAAGGTCAAACATTTTGCTGCCGCCCTTGGTCTCGCACCTGCTTGAGGGGGAGTGTTGGAGTGCGTACGGCGAGGCAAGCGTGGTGCGAGCCTCGGCCGTGTTTCGGGCGGACAAGTCTTGTCGCGCCGTTGACGCGCCTTGTCCCGCCTTGTCCCGCCTTGGCGGATTCACCCCGTTTTGTTTACGAATGCCACGTCTCACTCATCTTGTAGTATGGACGTCTTGTTACAAATGTGTACTTAACTCTTTCGATTCACGTTGGCTCACCTCAGTCCCGCGTATAACGCGTGCTGAGGTGAGCATATGCTTGTTACTTATTCTACGTACTCATACTGATTAATACGCTGTAGTTACATTGCTATAGGTATTACAATATACTAGTCCCGCGTATAACGCGTGCTGAGTTACATTGCTATAAAAGCCACATACGGACTTCGTTCTTCTCAGCACATGTCGAACTGCGCAACACGCAGAATTGTGCCACCATACAATATTCTGAGCTGGATCCCGGCCGCTCCACGACAGTCATACCGCAGTAACGAAGTCCTCTATACCAATATGTATCCTTTAGAGCATGAATATTGTAGTAATCCCGGCGTGTCGGGTCGAGACCCACTTTCTCCGGGGGTTCCACTAGGGGGGCTTGCAAGTGAGACCAGAGACCACAGAACACGTCGCCCACAGTCAGTTGGGCCATATCCTTGTCGTCTTCCCAGGGCCAGATGGCACACCTCAAGGAGCTGACATCCTCATCCTCCAAGCCCTCGATATACACCGAGATCGCATTCCATACTACCGGTGGGCGGTGCAACTTGGTCTCGTGGTGCGAGGCTTCAGGAACCGGCTCCACTGCAGGTTCATCCCAACCTAACGCGGGGTCTGTCAGATCCGACACATTGCGTGGGTCCTTGCCCATGTCCCACGGAAAGGGCGATATGAGAAGGTGATGGAGAGAGAGTTGTGCGTACGGCCCCTTGTAAGCCGACTCTGAAGCGCGGACTACAGTGTAGTCTGGTAGACTGATTTGTGTGGAGAGACCGAACGAATGCCCGGTGTGGTTGCTTCGCAGCTGCTGGCCAAGGACAGGAGAACGGCCAACGTCGTACGCGGGCCAGTCGTTCAGAGGCTAGTCTGGTGCGCGCGGCTGCGGCGCGTGTATTCGCAGGTTGTGGAACGAGGGTGCTGGAGAGCTACTTGCAGACCATACAGTATATCTCGGGAAGAGTGCTGATGGCACGGTCGATTTGGGTTCAGAGGGTCGGGACTGAGCAGGAACTTGAACGCCTGGAGGAATACCGTAGTTGTGGCACGATCTGAAGTCGGAAGTGTGACGCGGGAGCCTCTGCTGTCCAGGTCAGTGCGGTTATACGAGAACTATATATCGGTCATTTCTTGTGCCGTACGTCGAGACAAGGAGGCACAGAACAAGAAGTTGCGCCTCTTCGTTGTCGAGTCGTAACCGCAGGCGCCTCGTGCCACAATAGGCGGATATACTCGCGCGTGGCGCGCGGCCACAGCAGCTGAGAGGTGATCGTGAACACAGCTCTGTCACCTTCACGAGAACTTACTTCGGGGAACCCCGCCCTATACGACTAGCTCACCTGCTGATGAGGAGATGGTGACAATCACCTGATCGCGACAAATCGCGACTCCGCATTCTTCGAGGAAGTACTAACATCTGTCCGCATCAGGCTCAGCCTGTGATGAACAGACTCTATGATACAGATTAATGCCCCTCTGTACTCGACACTACACCAAGCTCCTCCAGGCAAGTCCTTGTCCTGACCACTATCGCACAGATTGCTGCCCCCGCGAGGCTAGCTAAAACCTCTACTGGACTCGGCTCTCCGCACAACCACCTCAAGAATAGGCGTGCGGCCGGCAGCCTGTGTAGCTATCCGGGGCCCATAAGTCTCTACGCTGGAGAAACGGACACCGGACAGAAAGTCGATCCTCCGCACCCGCAGCTTATCGCCTAGAGAGGAGGAGGAGGCTGCAGGCCCTCCCTCGGGTGACTGCCGGTTGGCGCTGCGAACAGCCTTCGACATCCATCCTGAAGGAATGCCTCGCCCCTCATCCGATTCCAGTCCTAGATCCTCCGTAAGACCTCTCCAGAGCCCGTATAGGAAATCCTTCACCGTGACAGGTTCGTTCTCAACTGGCCTGCAGGACACCCCACTCACGTACCCTGCAACGTAGTAGTGCCCGCGCGTGACTTGGATCGACACGACCAGCGCGCCATATTCTCCGAGAGGGGAAAACACCACGCGGATCGACGGGAACACGTGCCGACGCGGGGCGTCGCGCCCGAAAACCGTTTGCCATTCTGGCACCGCCGGCTCATCGAGCGCGGCCCTCAGTTCCGGCGCGCTCAGGTCAACGCCCGCTTCAGCAAATGGCCGAAAAGGGTCGTCCTGCGGGCTCCATCGGCTGGACGCCCTCAGTCGGGGTATCGCAAGCAGCAGCCGTTCGACGACTGGGTGGAGGTTGGGCGACTGGGACAACACGGACAGGGGGTAACGGGGTCCCGAATCCTCGTGGATGGGAACACGGTCGATCGCCGGGGCTGGCTGGCCATGGATGATGGGTTGCTGGGGTACAGAGGGTCTAACACCGCTGAAGAGAAAGTTCGGAGGGTGATGCGGACAGTACCCTGCGGCGCCCCAAGGCCAAGGGACCATGGCGGATGGGCCATACCCCGCCTCGGGCGGGGAGCGTGCCGGAGACCAGGAAGGGGTGTTGGTGAGTGGGACGGCTCGCGGATCGTGATAGTACCAATAGACGGGCTGCATGCTCCAAGGAAGAAAGGCGCGGGCGCGGGGCAAACAGAGGCGGAGGCGGGCGGTATGCGGCGTGACAGATGGCGACGACGCGGAAGGATATAGCATCGGTACATGTCTAGTAGACCGACCTCTTATAACCTTCGGGCTGCTGAGGATGACATGTCATCATACGGAAGACGGAGGGGCGGACACTCGCCTCTTCGTCGCTTCGTGGAAACGAGGCGAACGTACATGCGCCCCGCGCCACAGTAGGTGGATCCCCGGCATAGAACGCTCAGTCAGAGGGTCGGGGCTTCGAAGGAACGCACAGAAGAACACGGAGGGTGGTTGCGCAGTTTGAAGTCGGAGGTATGACGCGGGAGCTGCTGCTGTCCAGGTCAGTGGAGAGCATACATGTCGTATATCAGTGAGTTCCTGCACCGTACGTCTAGACGGAGAGGCACAGAATAGGTTGCGCCTCTTCGTCGTCGAGTCGAGACCGCAGGCGCCTCGGGCCACAATAGGCGGATATGCTCGCGTGTGAGGCTCACGGCGACCACAGAGGCGGTCGTGGAGAACCGGCTTTGTCACCTTCACGAGGAAGGAGGAAATACAATCCGAGGACGAGATCTTACTTTAGCGGTACCTGTCAAAACACTACCTCGCCACGGCACGCACAAGTCCGAAGGGGGCGCATACCGAGGGTGATACCGACCTATTCTCCTACTTGAAGCGTCTCTATGATATTTAGGATGTGGATAGATTAGGTGTTGGTGTGCGTGATTATTGAACACTAACGCACTACGCTGCTAGAGAGCTTTCTGGTGCGGCATCTAGCGTGGGTTGGGTCCGGAAGCGGTACGACGACATATTGCGGTGATTACAGCACTCACTTGGACTCGCCAACCCAAAGCTTGAGTTGCAGTGGACGCGTGAGTATCGATCCAGGGTTTGAGTGGCCATATGATTGTAATTGGACAAGTGAATCGTGCAGGATCTACACGCGAGCTTGAGAGGTTCAGTATGACGCTAAAACGAGAGCCGGACCCCGGGTTGGATCCAGCAGGAGAGTCAGGGGGCCCAGTCCTGCCCCCACATCTCCGGCCCGGCGGAGTCTGCCGGACTTGCTGGATCAGGCTCACAAGCGGAGTGCGAATCTGCATTGGCATCTCGGCGGGCAGTATGTACGCATTTCAGATCCACGGACGTCGAGAATGGCTGCAGATGCTTGTGACACCGAGCAGTAGTACCGCGCCCTATGCGACTAGCTGATGAGGAGATTGTGGCCATGGTCATCTGACCGTGACGAATCGCGTCCCTGCATTCTTTGCGGACTAATTAAGCCCTTTGGATACTCATACAGATATACGCTCCTCTACACTCGACATTACACCGAGTTCGTCCTGTCAAATCCTTGTCCTGATCCCTATCGCACAGGGTGGTGCGCCCGCGAGGCTAGCTTAAACCCCTACCTCACCCTCACTACCACCGTGACTGGCAGGGCGCACAAGAGTGGGGTTGGCAGTCTGTCTGGCTAATATGTCAACTGGACATTACATGCTGCGGCCGGCGGCAGGTATCGTGCCGCGCGCAAGATTTCCCCGAGTCGTTGGCACAGGGGTGCATATCATCATCACAGCAGACGAACTGGCAAGCCAAATTGACGTGATGATATGTCTTCCACTCGTCGAGTTGCTACTACAGATTTTGGAGAGACAACCCCAACTCGGACATGTCGAACGACCTGGGTAGTGGATCACTGGCATTACACGGAAGCAGCCCGACGATCCCACTGCGACCACGCGCGGCGGTGCACTCTACTACAAACGCAGGTATGCGCCCACCAAACGGGGGATTCTCCGTAAGTCCATAACAGCGGAGTAGCTGATGCCAGCGAACCGTGGACGATTTCCCAGGGAGTCCATGGGCAGATGCACACCCCGGCTGCCAGTGACTCCCGGGCGCCCACGCCCATCGTTGATGGGATGGGTCTATGAGAGCCAGATCCTGTAGAACATCTCTAGGACGGAGAGGGCATCCTGATGCCGAAGTTTCGTTATGAGCTCGATAGCCGTGTCGCACCCGGGTGGGATGATGTCAGCAAAGGGCAAGCCCTGCTCGTGTTGGATGACGCCCCACCAATCAGAGACCTTTTCAGCGCCGCTAAAGCACACCAGGAGGCGCTGGACTGGCCATCCTGGAATGGTATCGGCGCTGTTCGGGATATACCAGACGACCGGGGGGGGAGGGGGTGCAAGAACTCGTCGAGTGTGTTCAAGTCCCAGGTCCGCCAGAGTACTGCTAGGAGTGGATCATGCGTCAAGTCCCATTCGAACTTCCGTTTCTCATCCAGGTTCTCGAGACATTCGAGCAGACGATGAATTCTGTATTTTCTCTGAGGGAGAGGTCCACGGTACGGTACTACAATCCAGGGTGGCGGAAGGCGAGCCAAGTCCTCAGCCAATCCTGGTGCAATCCGCGGTGGCAAGCTTACAGGAGGCGGCAAGATGGGCAACTGCGTTGGAGACGACATGAAAAAAGGGGGTTGATGTATACGTAGATAGGACCGGATGATGGTATGGGGTTGAGGCCATCCTCGCAGAGGAGGATTCAGGAAGCGGCATCGTGGCGGAGCGTAGGGGTGGGCGCGACATGTTGGAAATGTGGAGGACATGGGCGCGAAGCACTTGCCTGATGTACGGGACCCTCGTCTTCCGTTGCTTAGGGCTACGACAAGGCCTGTATATTACCCGTGAGGCACGGATGAGGTAAATTATAAGCGTGGCGCCACGACGCTCTGTGCTACATACAACGGTAGCCCGTATTGAGGATGGTGTCCAACGGCATCCGCCGTCAAATCAACATTCCGCCACCGAGATCGTAATCAGTGTCTCAGTTGGCTAAGGACCAAAACCAGCCAACACTCACATATAAGAGCAGGGCACGATGGTGTCGAAAGCATCACCAAACCACCTCAATACTCCTCAGAGACCTCGACAGCGGACACTCACTGGTCGATACTCGCAAACACATCCGTACTCACCTCCTGAAAGCCTTCGTATCTCACAAATTGTGACAACATGTGCCGTCGTCTCCAGTACGTGGTAGCTCGTTGTACATCATGCGCGATGCACTGACCACTTGTCCCTGTGAACAGAGTCAGGATCTTCTACAAGTGGTTTGTCCTCCGATGTAAATAGGGCATAACACATACTCACGCATGTCAATCTCAGGTGCAACCATGGCGTCACTTACCCGGACGAGATCGTAAGTCGGCGTTGCCTGTGAGGAGCAGCTCAGCCCCGTAACCTTTGGAACAGGTCCAATGCTATGGAGATAATTGCATTTTTAGCCCCAACCACCCCCCGACCTGTACCGGGGATGCTTGCAAGAGGCGTTGCTGGCATTAGTGAGTCACCTGAGTCCTCGCATCGTGACGCAGCAGAGGCTGACCTTCGCCGATAGCCGACCGTTCCCGCAGCAGCACAGTAAGCTACCATTTGTTCTTGGTTTGAATGGGTCATTTATTCGGTTTCAAGGCTTAGAGAAGCAGGAGTACTGCCCTAACTGCGCAAATGCGTGAAGGCCGGATACCGCTGAGCTACACGAGCCGTCAGCTATCACTACGTGTGATTTCTCTTGCTTTCGCCTAGTATATAGCATGTATAATTCTGTCCGGCCGGACACCTTGATCATAGTGTTTTTGATTCTGCGCGCCATTCGAACATGCCTGACAATCTTCCCCTCGCTGATGAATCAACTTGGACGAAACCTGTAAGGAGCTGCCGAGGGACGAGCCGACTCTAAATAGCAATGAAAGCGTGGGGTTACATTGACCACACAGTAATAAAAAGAACTGCTCGAACTGTGTGAGACACGATAAATTGATGAACGGTGGCTGCAACACGCACGCATAGCGCTCAGTCCTCATCCTGGATATCATGTTTTCTCTTGAGCTCCGCGAGCTACTCCTCCCTCCTTGCGAGTTCCGCCTTCGCGGCGGCCGCGTCTTATTTGGACGGCATGTGGTACAGTACAACAAGTTCGTTCTTGCAAGTGGAAGATGTTCAGGTGGTGAAGAGTGTTCTTGGCCTAGGAGCGGATTAGTGGCCGCAGTAGGGATAGGGGCGCAAAATTCATCGATGGTTTAAGTCACTTACGTCCATGACATCGTCGAAAACTACGAAAATTGTACCCTTCGTTTTCTGCTTATTCCCTATCCGTATCTGCCGGATGCTCCCATAGCGTCCGGCAAGGCTAGCTGGAGGGCGAAGATTCAGGTACTGTCAAGATGTGCGGACCCATCGTCGTCAACCTCCTCCGCAACGTTGGGCTTAATATAAGTCAAGCCATTTCTTGGCCGTGCAATCGCGCGACCAGAGGCGGACTACACATGAGAGTATCCGCCCGGACACTTCGCCATCCTACCCACACATTACCCATACCAGCTAATTGCGGAGGATGAGGCCAGTACTTGAGCTGTCCTCTGCTGTGCTGACCTGGCGGAGGCGACGGGCAGGAAGTTGGGTTATCGGTGACAATCCGTAACATATTCCTCTCCGTGTAGTGTGCTTGGAACGCCTGGATGTTGTAATGCGCGAACCGCTCTCAACTGCATCTACATTCCAATGTCAGCAGCGTCACTAGAATCCGATCATACGAAGGACTCACAAATGCGCCGTCCGGCGACATTACAAGTATAGCGGTATTGCAGTCAACAGGTCCATAACGACTCGATGGAGAGCCGACGTCAAGAGTGCAGAGGTGGTAGACTCACCCTTGATACCCCTGGATCTGTGAAAAACCAAGGGGTAGATGACGAAGCGTATCGCTCCCCTCTTCATAAGTTCGTTGGAACGAGGCAGAGGTGTATGCGTCCCGAGCCACAACAGCTGAATGACCATACACAGAAGACCTCCAGCGCAAGGACAAGAGCGCGCATGTTCCATCAGTCTTTCGGTGGTCATGCCATGAGGGCCAAACATCCTTACGCACTTCCCGGTACTTAAGTTCGACACCAAAACGAGGCCAGACCCGGACCCCGGGTCGGACCCGGCCAGGAGAGTCAGGGGGGCCCCGTCTTGACCCACACATATCCGGTCCGGCGGAGTCTGCCAGACTCGCTGGCGTCCTCGGGCCTCAGCGGTCTCGATATTATTCACGCATTTTGCCAAGAACCCAAGACATCAGGCTAACAAGCGGAGTGCAAATCGGCATTGGCATCTCGGCGGATCGCATGTACACATTCAAGGCTTACAGACGTCGCAACGGCTGCAGATTCTTGCACAAAGTCATCCAGTAAGTACGGTCGATTCCATCCCCGAAGTTTTCGTCAGACTGATCTCACCTGTGGCAGTACCGACAAGATTCTGCGTCCGGTAGCTCAGCAGCCAGCTTCAAACTGAGCTGTTGACGGCTAGGTATTGGGCGCTCCACATTGGCTTGGCTTGTTTCCGTTTAATAGAGCAGCTGAGCCGGCTGGACAAGCCGGCTAGGCTTGGCAGCGGCAACCCCAGTGTACCTTCAGACGCACTCTCATCCCTTTGTCCTCCGATGAAGCGGCAACACAACATGCCGTGGTCGGTCGTTCTCAGCCCCGTGCGTAGTCCAGCGACCTCGCGTTCAGGCCCTGACTTAAGATCGATCGGCGTCTTCCTAGCTCATCCAATTTCCTATCACACGAGCAGTCTCCCTCGTCTCCCTCTCCCCAATGTATTCACTCGTCCATGTCATCCGCAAGCTACATCCCACTGACGCGAATCCCCCACTCAGAGTTCCTCTGGTCTCCGAAAGCTACCCCGCGATACTCTTTGGCATCTTACCTTGCGCGCCGTCGCGCCGTGTTCGCCCTCATAGTCGCCACGTCGTTTGTTACCCTCGTGCTTTTTCTCAATATCGCCGGCTCGCATGAAGAAGATGACTACAACTACAACGACGTTGGAGGTCCCGTCAACACTTCCTACCGACCGGGCTATCAACCGGGCTATATCGCGTTCCGCGTCCCAGATTCCCTCCCATCTTCCTCTCATCCAGTGCTCCACCCCGTTCGTGATCTTCCAAGTCACTGCCTCGATCAGTATTACTCGTCGGGAGGCGTCTGCCACGATGGCCTGGGCCCACTACCGTTAGATGTGATTTGGACCTGGGTTAACGGTTCAGACCCTCTCTTCATGGATGCGCGAGAGAACGCTGCCGAATCCTTCGGAAACACCGACCCTTACAGGCCGACTCAATCTAGTAACTCATCCCGCATGTTCCGGTATGTTGACCATTCTATTTACCAGGAACGATGTGCTTCACGCGACCATTGCAGCGATTACGACGAGCTTCGACATTCGCTCCGCTCTGTGCTCGCCAATTTCCGCCCTCATGCTCGACATTTCCGTATCCTAACTTCTGACTTCGACTATCCCGCCGACGAGTCGGGGACCTTCATTCAGTACTATCCTGATTCAGGTCTAGGAAACTGGAGGATAGGGTTGCATCCCCAGTGGCTCGACACTGCTGACCGAATTACTCCCGAGTGGCGAGACGGGAATATTCAGCTTTCCCTTACTCACCATGCTCATTTCTTCGAGCCATACAATCGCACGATATTCAATAGGTTCGTCTCCGTCGACTTGTGTTCGCATCGTTTTCTGTCCGGTTTTGAACGCGGTTCTAGCTACGCCATTGAGTCGCAATTCAGCCATCTGCAGAACATCTCGGAAGTTTTGTAGGTTATACCTGATTTGTTGCATTCGTCGTGCTCACCTGCAGCCCCATACCAGCCTTTACATGGTTAGCAAGCCACTTCCAGATTGTCGCTGCCGCTCTTCACCGCTATCTTACAGAATGACGACTTCTACATGTCAAGTCCTCTCACCCCTGTCACGTTCTACACGCAGCGTAAGTCTTTTTTGCGGCTGTTTGAGCATATGACGGATTTTGGTATCAGAGTATGGCCTGGTTTTACGCCTCCAGGGTGACATGACGGTGTCTCCAGATTGGCCAAGCACCAAGCGCAAAAGCGAATGGCGTAGCATGGGCGTTTCCAACTGGTTGCTCAGTGCGTATACACCATCAGTTTCTGTTTGGGTTACGTGCCTTTGACAGAACCTACCCAACATTCCAGGTAAACGTTTCGGCCGTAGACGTCGCCCTTATGTCCAGCACCAAGCCAAGTCCGTCTCATTCGCCATTCTTCAAGAGCTTGCGTTGGTATGGCCAGAAGCGATCGCGAAGACCGCTACGCATGCCTTCCGTGAAACGGAGGCGGGCGACGGTGATTACTACCAGATGTTCATGTTTGCCCATTATCTCGTGGAACGGTCTCGCGAGGCCTTGCTCTGGACATGGGTCGTCGGTCGTGTGGGCGGGATAGACGATAGCTGGGGGGAGCGCGAAGCAGAGCAGGCATGGATCGAGATTGGTGGATCCTCGGTTGGCGACGAAAGCAAGGAGGTACAGGTCGAGTCGGGGATACGACACACGCTGGCCATCGGTCGTGTTCGAGACTACCTAAGAGAAGGTGGGCTTATCGCCGATGATTCTAAGACTGAGTACCTTTTCTGTGAGTTTGTCCTCGATACACGTCGAATCCATTATTCTGACAACTTATGTGCCAGCCTCATTAGACGGGTACGCGTATAATGAGTACGGTCGGCGAGGTGTCGATGGCTGGCCTGGCTTCGACCCAGAAAAATATGACGAGGAAGATCGCAAGGGAACCGAGCGCAAGTGCACCATCCGGCGCAACGAATGTTTTGGTGGCCGCAGCCCCGGGAAGCCTCTCACTGCTAGTGCTGTGTTCCAAAATATCGCTTTCGATAAACCGCACTGTGGCGACTGTGGTAATTCCCTTTCAATCACGTCCATCGGCATTCCATGACCTTTCTCTCGCAGTCATTATTGCGCTAGTCAATGCGAGTGGTCGGCTCGGGCTCTCCGCGGTGCTACCGCCTCCCGACCGGCGTTCACCTCCATCCAACACAGAACTACCTACGGATGAATCCTTGACAATACCTCATCTACCCCTCGTGGATGACTGGCACGATGGTCAATTTGCGCTCCGCGATGTGATGAAGTACGCGCCTGACACCAGCGTCCGGCAGTGGTCCGAGCGAGTTATGCAGCGTTACCGATACGTCATTGGTGAGTTTGGTCTTCCTTCCAACCACCAGCTCTGCCCTATAGTACTACCTATTCCTGCGACTCAACCAAGACTATGCTGACGCACCACATGCCAGGTGGAACGCCGTCCGCTTTTGAGCAATTACTCACCCTGGAGCAGGTCGAGGCTATGCTTGCATATCTGGATCGACGACAGGATATCGCGCTACTGTGCATTAACGACGACGTCACGCAAGATGGTCCGCAAATTGCTAAGCATTTTCGAGACTGGCAATCCCGTCGATGGAATCGCGCCGCTGCTTGGGAGGCAGACGCTGGTCCCTGGTGAAGGGCGTCAGACTAACGACGCCTCAGCATATTCCTTGTGCTCTCGTCGTGCTGTGTAACTGCTCCCCATTGTATCATTATTGCGTCTCATTCCCTTTACTCTGACCTCACCCCTACCCCTAATGCGGGTTCGCCGAGCAAGCTTCTCCGGCGTGAACTCTCACCCATCCGCTGATGAACGTTCATTGTGCCGTGTGTGTTCATCACAGAAACGATCCGGCACCCGTTCTTTGGAGCATAGTCGGTGCTCTTCCACATGCAGCTTCATCAGCTGGCTCCATAGTACAAGTGAGTTCATGGCGTGATCGCAAATGTTACGTTACCCACCCGTATCTTCCCGTTCTGTAGTTGCTCCGGTAGATGTTCGAGCAGGCTCACGGCAGGGTTCCGAGATGCGCCAATAACAGACTGAGCGTAGCGCGAACCTTCTTCCAGTCCTACGGGGAATGCCGAGTGTGCGGTCCAGCACATGAGTCGCACCGAGGTCGAGCGAGGGACATTCGTGTTGCAAGGCAATGTTGTGCTAGCATACATCATTGAACGACTGTCTTCCTAAGAGATTCGCCTTCAGGTAGTAGTCTGCCAGGCGTAGGTATGAGAGCGCCAGTATGAGTACCGTACAGCTGCCTTAGATCGAGAGGGAATGTCGGCGTAAGTAAAATACGACGTGAACGACGAACAACCAACGAAGCTGACGTACGAGACTAGAGTTGGACCAGAGACGGCAGTTCATAGCGACGCCCAGGCATCTTCCTCTCCCAACTTCCTATTTCCCGGTTGCAACTCCGCCAACGCGGCTCCGAAACACCTCCCCTTCTTCCTCGGATGCCTCATCCAACGTCCCCCGCCGACAGAACGTCTTTCCACACACTCCGGCTATCCTTCTCCCTTGTAACTCGTATACTAGCACCTCTCTCACGACCTCCGTGGGCACCCCGTCCTCAATCGCGCACTCGGTCGGGAGCCCGGAGCACCCCCAGAGCGCAACGGCCGATCCGCGTTTGTGCCAGTGCGTGTTGGTGTGTCTCTGAAGGTCGGGCTAGTGATGGTAACGCTGGACATGCGGACAGTGGGGACATTTCCACCGGATCGTGCGCAGAGGAGGGGCAGGAGCAGAGGACGGGGGCGTTGCAGCGCCTTGGTGCAAGGAAGGTCTGGAGCGCGCTGGACGGCTTGAGGCGGATCTGAGTGTGATATGGGGAGGGAGTGAGGGGAGGGCCGATGGCGCATGCGCGTAGACCGGATAGGGAGAGATGAGCACAACTTTCGTTCAAAGCCGGGATGACGTTGTACTCGGAGAATGGAGGAGATTCGATGAGCATAGGTGCGACTCACAAAGCAGTTGCGAACCGCCGGATTCCTTGAACGCTGCGCAATGTGATATGGCCGAGGCGTCCCTAATGGAGCCAAAGTCGACATAGTCCGAGTCGTGTGATGGGTAGGGTCATGAGATGGGTTGTACACCGTGGCGTCAAAGGGACCCGCGGAAGTTGACGCAGTGGATGGATTTGTGGGCATGAAAGCATCCCTCAGATGTACATCGGTATACGAACCGTTGGAGTGAGACCTAGGGCGTCGCTTGAGGAACCGAGAGATACGTTACATCGACAGAAGGACTCACAAGCTTCTGTTCATCTCCAGCTCTGACCCTAGACTCGGAGTCGACTCCGCATTTGTAAACCGGGAGGTATCATGGTCACAAGCTGACAGCTGGAGCTTGAAGATCAGCGAAGTCATTCGCTAAGGAAGTAGCCACATAGCGGATTCATGGCGCCAGTGAGAGAGCGGGATGGGAAGGATCTGAGGGTATGATGAAGCCATTTTCGCTAAAACTGCTCCAGATTTTATCCTAGACAGGTGAGTGGGCTCTCCAGATCGTCGAGCAAGGGCAATGTGCCCCGGAAAGTGCGCTCTGGTGCAAGTGAGCGGGACGATAGCGCCAAGTCATGGCAGGTTGGATCAAACAAGCCACTGGAGATTGGCAGCGCCCGCTAGCCGATGTTCAGGACATGTGATAGAGACGCTCGCCGCTATATCGAGATTTGTCCGATTCCGATTATCTTGGCTGCATTATCATCTAAGCGACACGATTGCGATTGAATTTATGAGCCCGACATGGTCCTTCAGTGGTACAACGTCAAATCGTCCTTTCTGAGGTGCTTTCAGGCTGTAGGTTGGGGCAGGATAGATGGCAGGCCTATTAGGGTTACTGACATTCCGTTACGTTACTAAGTATAGCCGCATGCTGCGGGTGGGAACGTCAAACTTTATCGCCACTTTGTGCTGCTTGTCTTGAGCTGCTGGGCGTTAGGATGGGTGTCAGATGTAGAGCTATGAGGCAGCCCAGAATATGTCCGGATGGGAGGAGGAATGTGGTAAGGCTGATATTTCTCCTTTGCTAGTCGCTGACTTGCAGAGTGAGCTTTCTGAGCGGAAGAACGGCGTGTCAGAGCCATCGTGGTAGTGGACGATCAAGATGCCTTTTTTGGAAACCATTTCTTCCGGCTTGCGCGCTTAGGCTGTCCGCTGTCCTTGGTTGCCTCCATAGATTGTCTAATAGCATGGTCCATACCCTATTGCCTGCAAAACGAAATACACCAATCCATTTGTTTGCTTTGGGGGCTTGAAGTCTTTGGTATAGTTTTTTTAAGATGTGTTTTCATCAAAGTGCGCGCACTTTCGCCAAAATCTGGACCAAACATTTTCTTCGCTGCGTACATGAGTATTGTACACACGTTGTTTTGAGGTAATCGGACCAGCGGTTAGCGAGGAGAAGCAGATACAATGAGGGACCAGCTACGCAGGTGAGATCAAGAGCAGGAGCATGATAGCCGATGTTATCTCTTGGAGATGCTCGCCATCTGGTCTATGCGAGGACCTGGCGCTTGGACGCGCGCCTCATCGCTTAGGCCAGCGCTGCCAATCTCCAAAGCCACGCTGCAAGATCACGTACTTCTGGGCGTCCGAATCCTTTGGGTTTGCCACGCGCCGGTCCGTTTCCTCTGGGCCACGCGTCGGACACGCCTTTGCTTTTCACCACCGCGTGTTCTCCCTTCGAAGCGTCCGTCCTCAAGGCTTCCATATTGCTCTGCTTATCTCTGCGGGCCACTAGAGCGTAATGACACGCTTGCTGATGATGGAGCTTGTCACGGACGTTGGACAGACGCCCCTTTTTGCCGCCCATTCCCCTCCCTTTGACGCCCACCTTCCATTCGCGGACCATTTCCTTTTCTAGCCCATCCCAATTTGGACACTGTAGATACGTTCCCACAGCCGCATGCTACGTTCCCGTGATCGCCATGCCCTTGCCTTTTCTTTCTCGCCCTTTGTTCTCTCTTTGTCATCTTCACTGCCTCGCTCTCGCGCCTTGTCCTTGGTTGCTAAGCAGCCCCTCTAGTATATAAGGACCCCCTTAGGCGCTCCCTAGTCCCCATCTCGACCTCTTGGTCATTGGGACTAGGTGAGTGACCATAGCGTTGTACTTCCCTTCGAGTGCTAATGTATAACTTGGTCATTGGGACTAGTCTGTCGCTGTCTGCGTGAAGACTAGCTTTCGTAGGTCTCGTGCCTTCGTGCCGACCTCCGCTCTGCCCT
>NW_006766947.1:12818-19080 GCF_000275845.1 Dichomitus squalens LYAD-421 SS1 | reverse complement strand
TTTTCTAGCCCATCCCAATTTGGACACTGTAGATACGTTCCCACAGCCGCATGCTACGTTCCCGTGATCGCCATGCCCTTGCCTTTTCTTTCTCGCCCTTTGTTCTCTCTTTGTCATCTTCACTGCCTCGCTCTCGCGCCTTGTCCTTGGTTGCTAAGCAGCCCCTCTAGTATATAAGGACCCCCTTAGGCGCTCCCTAGTCCCCATCTCGACCTCTTGGTCATTGGGACTAGGTGAGTGACCATAGCGTTGTACTTCCCTTCGAGTGCTAATGTATAACTTGGTCATTGGGACTAGTCTGTCGCTGTCTGCGTGAAGACTAGCTTTCGTAGGTCTCGTGCCTTCGTGCCGACCTCCGCTCTGCCCTCGTCGAGTTTTCTGTCACGTTTATCCCTCTCCCTCTCTCTTTCCCCTTTCGGCTCCTTGCCGCTCGCCTACGGGGTCGTCGCCGAACGTCGACCCGAGTCTACGCGCCTAGTCGCCGCGACAGAGCTATGGAAGTTACTGGTACAGGTTGGTGAGTCTCGCTCGGACGCGGATCGTATATGTTTACCGCGATCTCAAAGCATATGCTGATCTGATCAATGCATATAGGAAAGGCAGGCGGCTTGAGCGCGCCCCCTTCTACGTATAGGATGTGACAGGCAAAAAGCCGCACTCGCATTCTCATTCACGACATGAGACACCCGCGCGGGTGGAAATGCTATTCGTACCGGTACAGACTAGCAAAGCGTATGGCATACACGGACAGCCGGGTATTTCGGAGGTAATCAGAGACGTGCACAGCACAACAGAGACAGCGCATTAAGTTACTCAGAGATACAGAGCAGACGTTGACTTCCATAGCAAGGCGACAAATCAAGAGGAAAGAAGCAAAGCGGCGCAACACAGTCCAATCCAAGTCCTGGGAAATCTAATGCCGGAGGTCAGTCCGTTGCAACAACACCGTCACGAGACAAGTCATGATTACCTTTCTTCTTATCGGGACGCGTCCCGCAGTCTTTATTATCAATAGGGAGCCTCCTGACCGCCAGCAAAGAATGTGTTTCCGGTAAAATTGTATGGGACGTCGAAGTTTTGGGAGTTGTCCAGGTAAGTCGTCCCTGCTTGACCGCCGAAGAAGTCGTCGCTGACGGGATTGTATGCAAACGACAGGGTATCTGCGCCAAGTTGAGCGTGGCCAGTGAAGCCGCTGAGGTCATCTGTGGGCGAGAAGTTTTGCCCAGTAGTCGGCGGTAGGCCAATGTACCCTGCGGGTCCCCATCCACCCTCGTAGTGGAATGTAACTCCATGTGCGGGGACTGGAGCTGCAACAGCCGTTGGTGCTGTGATAGCAGTACCGATGGTTGTCTCTTCGTTTGCGAACGAAGGGGCTACGTAGGTCTGAGCGGGCGCTTCAGATGGGACCGCGCCCCCTGCATATGCGGTGAGTCAACTGCACATACACATAGCTTCCTTAACCTAGCCATGACTCACCATAAGACCTCGCTCCGCCCTGTAACCCTCCGCCGCCCATGGAAGTGCCTTCGACGTCCACAGAGCGCTTCTTGGCCCGTTTGCTCGGAGCATCGACGCAACTGTCGCCCAGGCCCTTTACGGTGCAGCGCATACAGGGACGTTCGACCGAACAACGCTTTGCGGCATCACGACAGTGCACACACTGGGAGACAAAAGCGATCGCGAGGTGAGTATCCCTGGGGCATAGACTGGAGCCAACCATACTCACGGCCGTCTCGACACTCTTGCGGCTGGACTGACTTCTAGGGTACGGATGAGCCTTGCGAGAAGAGCGACGTTTCTGCTTTTTGTTAGCGCTCTCATCCGGGTGAGTCGATGACGCGATTGGGAAGGCCTGGGGCTCGCCGACGGAGTTGGCTACACAGACGCGGAGTCAGGATATGAAGATGAAGAGCATACTCGCTACCCACTTGTGTATGTCGGATGTTCGAACTGGAAATTGACCAGGCGTTGGGCACTGATGGAGCTTGCATCGCCGGGCTGAGCAGCTGCAGACCTGAATTGGAGGTCGGGTCATGGAAGGACGCGAACCCAGGGGCTGTATGGGCATGCGATGCAAGTAGATTGTTCACTGCATCTACCAATCCCATGTCCTCATGCTATCAATCAGAGGTCCTGACCTATGTGTGAGTTTGGGACGCGTACCCATATATGGCCTTGGCCCTCCTGGCTCGTCACGTGACTTTGGGACATTAATCTGGCACGCAGACGCCTAGAGTAAGTATAGGGCCGAAAGTTGCGAGTGGATTGTTGGAATCCTGGCGTCAAGATGGCGAGCTCGCGGAACGAGCGCCACAGGTCCCGCCCCCCGACGGATACCCGCGCCCTTATCTACCCCTATTCTACTGTGTATATAAGGTCTATTGTATGTACTATGTACGGCACGCGTTTGCACCGGCCAAACGCGAATCCCATTTGCGCCCGCTTGCCCTCGAACTTCTACATGGATAGTGCCCAGCTGTAACACAGCGGATGAAGAGGATGTTGTTTGCGGGCGAGAATGTGTGACTTGGGTTGTGTTTGGTGCCCATCTTCCAGGAGTGCGCGAGATTTATAGTCGGGCAGCCTGAGGAGTGAGGAGTGAGCGCCAGCAAAACAGCATGAGCAGTCAGCGCCAGTTGCAAATATTCTCTGTCGTCCGCGCACTGCATTGCAGCCACTATAGGGTCCGCGTCCCGATCCATCTCGTCGAGACATCAATCGTCTCCAGCGTCCTTTGACGATCCTCGACGTTCGACGTATCCTTCCTCCTCTCCTGCCCACTCCCATCTTGTTGCCTCGCCTGCCTCTGTCTCTTCTTCTTCACGAGCCTCCTCCATGCTTGTGTAGCCTCCGTATTTTTTACCAGCTCTGAGAGCTTTGAGCCTCCTACTTTGTTACTGCGGAACCTTGTGGGCAGCGTCAGTAGCGGTGCTCTTGACCTTCTCGTATTGACAAGTCGCGGCGTCGTGGGCATCGTCCACAGACCTGTCACACCCTCCCTCAACTCACGCCGGCACTTGTTCGTGCAATTGATACAGATGGCCTCCCCTCTTGGGGGTATGATGTTGTTACTAAGCTCGAACCCAAATTCAACCCCAATCCGAGCCTTAACCGACCGGGGGTGGGCAGAGGATCATCTAAAGGGCGCTAATTTCCAAGGGGAAGAGGAAAGGGGAGTTCCTGTAGCACGTACAGCTACAACGCAAGGCACGGCCCTGTGTCCATATGCCGCCCGTGTGGTTTGCTGGACTTGATACACTTCCTCATGTTGTCTTTGACCCGGTGCAGTTGTTTGTTTGCCCTACTTGTGTCATAATGGAGATACCTGAAGTACTCGAGCAGACTTCTGTAACCAAGCCACACCGGCAAGCAGTCCAATGCAGAGAAGAAGATTCCGGAGGCTGTGTTACGCTGAATTGATATCAGTCGGGCCGCATACTTTGCTTCAAATACCGCTTGTGTTGCGACGTCTTGTATATCGCCGGCCTCGTCCTGGCTTGATATTAGAAACTTGGCACATTAGAGTATCTACTTGCTCTCGACCAAATTTTCAACTCCAGCACTGTCTATGTTGGCATTACAACTCTTCTCTAACCTAATGCCTAAACATATAGCATTCCGGAAATCCGTTCACTCTTTCACCTGCTGCCTCCCCGTTTTCCCTCAACCGTTACTCAATCTCCCATCTGATATGTCTCGCCCTGATTATGCACTCCCTTGCGCTTGGGCGGAGCCATCCAGTGCTATATAGCATAGGAAAGCGTCTAATAGGGCTCTCGCCTTAAGGACGAGGCGCGCAACCGCGAGAGGACGGACAGGTGATGAGCATGGTACTTGATAGGTGGACCACACACATGTGTGAACACACATTGCCGAGACCTGGCGCACACGCCACCTGCGGGACGTTCGCGTTCCTGCACGTATTGGTCATGCCTGTCACGGTGTCCATCTGCCTCGTGCCTCCCTGGCGGCCAATGTGTGGTTGCAGCGTTGTCGCCGCAAGTTGGCCGCCACGAGCAACACTTTTGATTGGTGACCTCTCACGCTTGCGGGCTTCTCTCACTCTCCGGCACACAAGATAGAAGACGGGAACATTTGACGTCACCGACGTCGACTTCTACTCATCCCCCGCTCGTTTGTGGCATTCCTGCAGCTGATCCTGCCCTCCTGTTCTTCCATCCTTTCTGCCGGCCCGTTGAACCTGAAAACGGTGGCTTCTACAGCGGTACTTATGGTCAACAACTACATTCATCGCATGTCAGTCCTTCCGCTCTACAGTACTTGTGCACGCCGCGGCGACGCGGCCTGGCTATAATTTCATCACGCATTGAGCGTGTTCCGCCTGCGCCGCCCCTCGACGTCCATCCGCACCACCGGCGCAGTGCGATTGGTGGACAAACAGTCCGCCCACAGACCGCGCACTTCTAAACTTTCGGGGAATGTAATGATAGACTTCGTGAAGGGATCAGCGGTAAGGCGTGCGGAGGAAGCCAGGAGTGGAGGACGCGGAAGCGTTTCGGAGTTGGGCCGCGAGGACATCCGTAGCGCCTTGCCGGAGTGCCTGCGAAAGCGAAGGGGAAGGAGTAAGGGGAGGGATGGCAGCCCGCCGGCTGCGCGCGCGGGCCATCTTGTGATGGCGCATGAAGCGGCGAGGTTTCGTCAATGGTGGGTCCAACATCATATGCGGAGGACGAAGGTGCTCGATGAGTATGAGTGCCACGGATAGGGTGCTTGCGATGTCGCCGCATTGCGAGTGCTCAGGATGCGATCGCATTGTGTGGCAGGGAGTTATAGTCAAGTGATCGAGGCACCGCTGAAGTGATCGAGGTAGAGCTGAAGTTAGAGCAACTCAGCTTCCTGTTCCCGGCCGCCAGTCCGCCAACGCGTCTCCGAGCACCTCCCCTCCTCCTTCCTCAGATGCCTCATGAACGCATTCCGTCGACAGCACGTCTCCTCACACCTTCGGATCATCAGCCTGCCTTCAAGATTCAACACCAGCTCCTCCCTCACGATCTTCGCGGGCACCCCACCATCGATCGCGCACTCAATTGGCAACCCGAGACGGGCCCAGTTGCGACGTCCGTCACGCGTTGGAGCGTGTCAATCTGCTGCATTATATGCGGCACGCGATGACTGCGCTGGACGTGCAAGCAGTGCCGGGCACTTCCAGCGATTCGTACGAAGAAGAGCGGCGGCAGTGGAGGACGCGGGGGCGTTGAGGCGGTGTGGTGCGAGGAGGTTAGGAGCGCTGTGAAGGGCTTGAAGCGGCTCTGGATGGGGCAAAATGGGAATATGGGGAAGGCCAGCGGCGTGTGCACGAGTGGACTCGGAAGAGGTGTCTTCATCGAGTGCAGGTACGAGGTCGTATTCAAAGAGGGGATTCGATGGGCGTGGGTGGGACGCACAGAGAGTCGCGATCTCGCTCGATTCTTGAAACATCGCGCGATAGGCGGGGTAACAGGATGAGCTATATGCCGGGGTATTGAGGGGATCCGGGGAAGTTGACACTGTTCTGAGGACGAATGCGTCGGTGAGATGAGCGTCGGTCTATGAGATGTTGACGTGGAATCTGGAGCATTATCTGAGTAACTTGAAAATGTATCACTTAGGCAGAAGGACCCACAAACTCTCGTTCGTCTCCAGCTCTGATTCTAGACTCGGAAGCGACTCCGCATCTGTATACCCGGTGGAATCTTGGTCACAAGCTAACAGTGGAAGATCGGCGAAGACGTCCTCTGAAGACGTAGCCACGTAGTGCGACAGGCTGTCTTCGTGAGAGAAAGCCTTGGAGGCATCGGAGGGGGCGAAAGCGGTAGAGGAACTGTAGCACGGGTAGAAATTCATGTTGTGAGGGGTAGAGCGAGGCGGGGAGGATCCGGGGGTCAGAGATACGTCGTTTCCCCCATGACTGCTGCATATGTTATCCTAGGCAAGCCAGAGGGTCTCCACATCGTCGGATGGGGGCAATGTGCTCTGAGATGTGCGCTTCGGTCATTGTCGAACGCAGCAAGGTGAACGCCGGAGATCACGGGCGTCTGTCCGCTTTTGGTTCAGTGCCTCCGGGGAAACGGAGCCGCCGCGCGCATCGCCATTCACGTCCTCTCCCTCCGATGCTTCCATATTGAAGTTCTTTCGCAGGCGATTTGAAACCGGTGGGGTAGTTCAATCTGTCAGCGCTCCCAGTTCAGAATCAGCTGAGGTGGGTCCCTCGCACATCCCTTCGACCGCCAATAATCGTTGTGCAATAGCGCGCTTGACAAGG
>NW_006766947.1:0-12661 GCF_000275845.1 Dichomitus squalens LYAD-421 SS1 | reverse complement strand
TCGGAGGGGGCGAAAGCGGTAGAGGAACTGTAGCACGGGTAGAAATTCATGTTGTGAGGGGTAGAGCGAGGCGGGGAGGATCCGGGGGTCAGAGATACGTCGTTTCCCCCATGACTGCTGCATATGTTATCCTAGGCAAGCCAGAGGGTCTCCACATCGTCGGATGGGGGCAATGTGCTCTGAGATGTGCGCTTCGGTCATTGTCGAACGCAGCAAGGTGAACGCCGGAGATCACGGGCGTCTGTCCGCTTTTGGTTCAGTGCCTCCGGGGAAACGGAGCCGCCGCGCGCATCGCCATTCACGTCCTCTCCCTCCGATGCTTCCATATTGAAGTTCTTTCGCAGGCGATTTGAAACCGGTGGGGTAGTTCAATCTGTCAGCGCTCCCAGTTCAGAATCAGCTGAGGTGGGTCCCTCGCACATCCCTTCGACCGCCAATAATCGTTGTGCAATAGCGCGCTTGACAAGGTATCCACTGCACCACCAGTTCAGTGATTGGGGGGACCCAATCCGGTTTTGAATCGGTTGCGAAAGGACTCTATTGATATCCTCAAGATCACACTAGGCCTCATTGCTCTGCTTCTTCTCTGCGGGCCACTAGAGCGTAAATCATCAGTGCCTCCATTTGATGATGCGCTTGCCGATGATGTCGGTGTGGAGGTCACTGGTATGGGATGGTGAGTCTATACTCATGTGTATACACCGAAATCATTACCGCTTTATATGAGTTGACGGACTTGATAACAATAAGGCGTCCCCATTCCTATAGAGGGAGGCGCCGTGAGGGAAACATGTCACACTCATGTCATCGCCGTTTATCCGGGTTCCGTTTCTTCGTATGCATGACATGGGAACACTCTTTCCGGACAGAACCATAGAACTGGAAAAGTCCAGAAACCACTTACATAAGTTCAATCACTGCTGCCGCCTCCGCCGCTTCTCCGTCTGTGCTCTCCAGCACTTAGCCGCCCGGTGCAGCCGACTCCACCTGCTGCCGGCAGTCAGCATCGGTAGGCCCTACGGCCTCCACAAGACCCATAGAAATCTCTCGATGATGATTATTGCTTTATATCTTCTATACTCATAACCGATTAGAAGGGATACGTGAAATTGGGCAATGACCTTTTTGGCAGATATCAGGATATCCGGTCATCACCTCACGGGAAAGGTCGACCGCTGTCGCACTGCTGTCAACGGCGCGCGGCCCCTCCGGATACCTCACTCCCTTCTACGAAACAACCCTGCCCCGAAGGCTGCCTATCATTGACGGCCGTGGCATCCCACGAAGACGGTCAATGCATACTCGAAATGGGAGCCGTGACATGAAGATGAACTTCGTCTTCACTGGAAGCCACTTCCACCATCAGAGGTACGTTTTTGATGACTAGTCACTCCAGCTTTTCTTTCCGGTAGGCGACTCGACGCTGTTACGTTGCTGCGCACGATGCATCAGACTGTTTCGAGCATAAGTCGGTTTGAAGCTCACCTGGGACGTGTTGCGCAATCTGACTCAGGGGACGCTGCCACATATCAGATAATGTGGCTAGATGGCTACGCTGCTGTGCAGGGAGGAAGCAGATCGGGGGGCCGTAATTTATCTCCTGAGTGCAGCAGCATTCCCTATGTGCCTGACCAGTCTCTTTATGGCCCGAACGGTGATGCGAGCTTTTCTGCGCGGCCTGAATTAGGTCGCTTGTGGATAGTTCAAGGAATGAATCGATACACTGTCTCCCGCATCGAGAACGGTTCTAAACTCAAGTCATGACGGCTGCTGAGCAGCTACCACAGAATCACAGATGCCGGTCAGTCCCCGGAACTTAACTTGAGGCAGTTGTCAAATGATGTGAATTTCTAGGCCCGAGTCTGGTGCGCTCGAACTTGCGGGGCGTCATCGGACGACCTATTTTCGCGATATCCAGGCAATTCTACCAAGCCGCCTATACCCCCCCTGTCAAAAACGAGACCGTTGATTTCTCAGAAGGCTCATCTTCGTGTGGTCCATCCTGGGACAATTGGGATGGCGAAGCCCGTCCTCGGCAGATGGTCGCACGTCAGGCGCGAGACCATCTTCCTATCTCCGAGGGAGGCCGTAAGTTCAGCACTCCAATCTTCTGGATTTATGATCACTAGATACTTGCGACCTCACTGACATGCATCATGGGAGCTTTGAACGGCAGTGGGGCTTGCGTGTCGACTTGGAGCTTGGTGAGTTGCTTCTTTGACCCCGTTTTATGAGACGTAATTACGACGAGCCGATGCAGAGCCCATACTCAATGCTGTCAGACAGTCTGCGCGTTCTCTCTCATTTCTTCGCTCTTCTCGACAACGAATCAATGTCATTTGCTGCTCTTTGACTCTGACTGTGATTTAGACCGCAGAGCATTCTTTCGAACCGGCCGCTTCCACAGGTGGTTCGGGCCTCCAAGTGGTCCCGCCAGAAGCCAGTATTCGCCGTTGGTTCTTCCATTTATCCCCTTCTTCGCCCCCCAGCCGCCGCACAAGGAGCCTGCCATATCGGTTTCCTTGCGTCATCGCGACTACACTATCGATGAACTATTCAGTCCGTCGTGTCAATCCGTACCTTCATCTTGCCTAAACGCGACTTGGTTCAGTTGTAGGGATTTCGGTGGAGCCGCATACCGAGGCAACTTGTGGCCGGACACATTCTTGCACTCCAGCCGCGGTCGCCAAGATGTTGAAGCCCTTCCCATGGCTGCCCCAATTGATGACTAAATCCTCTGCGTCTTGGTGTCAAGCTTGTGATGACGGCGTTCGACGACCGCGGCGTCAGGCAATCCCGAAGAACTGGTTAGGCTTTGGTGAACGAAGGCCGATGCGAGGTCGATGTGGGCCAGGCATGTAGTACTTCCATCGGCTTCGTTCGCACTTAGCGCTGACACCTCCCAAGTAAAGGCTTTTTTTTTTCGTTCGCACGTCGTGGATATCTATGTCACTAGGTAGAAATCTACATACGGGAAGACTCTCGATGTAATGGCAGAGCCCGGATGCGTCTCTGCACGCCTTCGGCTGCCGTAACGCCGTGACAACCTCGCTGGATCCCCTATCGAAAATGTGACACCTGGACCGTCCTTATCCTCTCCAACTTGTCAGTGCACGAAATTTTCACGCTCTGCCGTGTTGCGCTCACTGCGGGCTGTGTGATGTCGATTGGCATACAATAACGGCAGGAACAAGGAGTACGTACCTATCATATAGTTGCTACGGACCTCAGGAAGGTGGATGAAACAGATCCCCCGAGTGGAGCGATGCATCGGCGATGCGAAGTTACCGATTCGTGAATATGGTAGACACGCCCATTAGTGGGGCTACGGATGCGCAGTCCCTGGTCCGATGGCTCCCGCGGGGAAGACGAGTGCAATGTCTAGGCTTTCGGCCGGACGGTAGACAAGGTCCTGAGGTTGAAGGAATCCGGCGTTCCAGAAGCCCTCCTCCAAGACAGCTTCCGCCGGCTCCTTCTGGCCTAGACAGGCAGATGTCCACCGCGCAGCAGGCAAAGAAAATTGATATTCTGTCCACAGGCTATGGTCACGTACTAGCATTTGGCGTCGGATAAATAGAGTATCCATGGAACCCCGGGCTTGTACCATTCGATACCTGACAACTAAATAGGGTGAGCTTCGCTGAGGTGAGACCTGCAATCTGGGCAGTGATGATGATATATTGTCCTCAATCGGCTTTCCGCTGTCACTTCTCGCGAGCGTAAAGTTTTGCTGCTGCCTTATCCAGACCCAACAATTAATATATCATGCGTGCCCGTAGGATGACGTTTGAGTGATAGCTTGGAAGCGTACACCTCGTCCATGGTGCTCATGCCGAGGGATCTGAAGACTGTAAACATTCGATAAGGTACTAGCGACAGAAACATGCACTCTGAGATTGTCCTCCATAATGGGATGTCTTCCGCTGGACTGAAATCAAACGCCAATGCATGTTCTAGGCGGTCTCTGCAGACCGGAAAGGCTCTCTTCGATGGTTGAGCATAGAGCTGCGTATATTGGGATCGTCAATTAGTATACTGCACGACGTTTGAGGCGCGAACGAGTGATATGACACCAAGCCAGCAAATATACACAGGGGCCTGCCCCTCCATACCAGCATCCGCTGTGACGATTGTACATTCGAGAATCCCGGGGACTGCTTGCCCCTTCCGCCCGGCCGTCCGGAGGAATGACTTGGATTTGGACCGTGGGTTTTCTTTCTCACAGCCCGCCTTCGAATATTTCCGAATCCGCGTATCACCTCTCAGCCGAGAATTCTGCGTGACCCGAGTCGAACAGCTCCAGGACACGGAACGCCTACGCTGCCTGTTGAGATGGTCACCAATTCTGCGGTACTACGGATACCCCAAAATGGAACCTTTGACATAACCATATGCGCCGCCTTCTGATGTAGATTCTAGCCAGAAGGGAATCTGATGTGAAGGGAAGGACGGAGGCTTGCGAATTGTGGTCGCGAAGTAGATGGGTGGTCACAGGCGCCTAGAGCTGCTCCGCGCCGAAGTCATGGTTTGCTGTTGTTTGTCGTCGGCCACTGCTGACTGTATCTCCAGATCACATCTCTGCGGACCCTTCGTCTGCCTTATTGCGCTCTACTTCCATACCAGAATGGCGCCCCGATGTCTCTTCGAGCATCATAAAATCCGGACCACATTGAATGCGATGGCTTTTGCGTTCTCAGATTACTCGTCCTTCTCCTATCCGCAGTGGACTCGACCACTGTCTCCTCCGAGTCGCTTGCGGCATTCCATGGATGGAGCCAGTTAATGGCTCTCAACTATACTCTCCCACGGATAGCCATGCTTACCCGGATTTCCTTCAAACAGAGTATGATAGCACTTACCTCGACTATGTCACCGTATCCGGTTTCCAGGGAAGTCCACCGAGCCACCCTCCAAATCACCCTCACCTACGTACACCGTTATATGGCTATGAGGGGAACGTACCTGCTCTTACCGTTGGTGAAAACTTACTGACAATGGCCATGGAGGACTTGTACGTCAGCCTGGCAGTTATCTCAGTCATGATACTCACCAACAGCGTTCTGCATGTCTGACCAGTTTCTTGGACCATATCTCGCTTCAGTACGAAGGCTATTATAACGCAGCCCATACCTCTACGAATTCCTCCGCCGCATCTATTCCAACGGATCATTATCTTGCTGCATGGTACGCTACTGGCATGCCATCTCTAGCGACCCCTCCAGACGGCTACTCCTACTTTTCCCAAAACGCGGACTACGCGCTTCATGGCTACTCTTCACAATCCGAGCCAGAGGCAGGATATCCGTACACTTGTCCTCGTAGCGGACCAACCAACGATTCCGATGGCGCCGACCACAACGTCGCCCCGTCATGTCTCGAGGAGCAGGAGAACCTCCTCTACGAGTCTCACCAGGGTTACCCTTCCTCTGATTTGGCTCTCCTCACCACCTCCGGCATCGACGCGTCCTTCAGCGCGGTCACTGAATGCTGCGACTTCTCCCAGGATGATCCCTATCCCTATCCTTATGCCTTCCCCACACTCCCCTCGTCGCTTCAGCAACTCTCCGATGACCCACCATATATGTCCTTGCCTCCACATCACACCGCTGCCATCAACCGATGGAAGTGCCCACACTGCAGCTACGTCCAAGGACGTCGTCGTATGGTAGACCTCAAACGCCACATTGCTACTCACAACAAGCCGTCGGACGTCGCGCTCTGGACGTGTTGCGGATATCCCAGAGACGTCGCGCGTCAGAAGGGGCTACCCGATGACTTGATGAGAGGCACACCAGTGATCCGAGATATGGTTGGAGGTTGTTGGGAGACCTTCAGCCGTCGAGATGCATTGCAGCGTCACCTTCGGAAGCAAAAGGGTCGCTGCTTCGGGGATGCTTATGCATCTTGGCATCCTGGCAACGGTACCAGGAAAAGCCGCTCTTGAGCACTCGGGGTACCTCACAAAGACAAGACATCCTCATATTCGCCGTCGATACTGATCTCTGACCAATTATGCACCGATTAGATTCATGGGAAGCGTGCCGGCTTCAACGTTGCTTCTGTCACAATTCGCTTGTATGCCGTACTTTATTTATTATGCGCCCCACTTTGCACCCGTAGTGCCCCATGACTGAGACGTTATCTTGTATCTACTTGATCCTGATGAGCTCAGCATGATCCGTAGGTCATGATGAACGTATCTCTGTACTCAAGACTATGTGCGCAGCATATTCTAGAGAATCGTCACATGTGTGTGCTCACCGGACTTGTTGACATTCTTAGCGGGGCCAGAAATGTGCGCAAGTCCTCACATGCCCACACAATTCCGACGTGGATTCATCTGAGTGAAACATCATGACGGCCCTCTTGCTCCCGCGTTCACTTTTCTCGCATGAGGGCAGGCCATTGCCGCGTGTCATATAGACGCCTAGTATCTTGCTAGCAATGGACCTCAGGAGTCAGAACAACCTGCATATTGCTTGGCTTCGGCACGTCTTTGAGCCCCTTTCAGTACAGAAACGGATGGAAATTCACCACCAGCGATCCCAACGGGCTTGTACATACTCTCCACTTCACGAACACAGCCGGTTCCTCGGTCTCGCTCCTGTTCAGCGGTTCTTATGTTCTTCCAATCTTGTGACGCGTCGCTGATCAGTGCACGACAGCCTCTAGCATTGTTGTCTTCGGCCTTGTGCCCCCAGGGCCTTCCCCTCCTTTGGCTTCCTACTCGATTGACGGGTCGTTGCCCACTGCTGTAAATCTTGGATCCACGACGGAATGCATCCCGAATCAGCAATTGTTCAGTTCTAAACCCCTTTCCGGCCTTGGTCCCCACAACCTGACGATCTTCGTCAATCAGACTTCATCCGAACAGCCCTATATTCTCGACTACCTCTGGTTGTGCGGCGCAAACAGCAACTCGACGGCATCGGATCACTCAGGGAGTGATCAATCGGAGGCGTCTCATGACAAGTCATCGACCGACAGCATCATCATTGGCACTGTTCTCGGCGGCGTCATCCTCCTCGGCATCGCGTTCGGTGTTTAGTTCTGTGCCCGGAAGATCAAAAACAAAACAAGGCTTCGAAACAGTAAGTAGTCCACTTCGATGGAGTGAAGGAATGACTCGAAGAATCTCTACAGCCTTCAGTAGTCCTGAAGTAGTAACGTCATTCGCGGTTGAAGTCGAAGAGCGTCCACCAATCCTCAGCATCACACCTGAGATAGCCAATGCCACAACGACCACGTATGGAGATCCTACCATTATGTCTAACGCCTCTAATCGTGCCACTATATACTCGGTCTCCTTGGATCGGAACAACTCGAATGGTTCACCGATGCCCCCGAGCTTACGAGCTACCGCTCCGCCTGCCGAGTCGAATCGGAGAGCAGCTGGCAAGACTACGATGCTACTCGGCTCGCTAACTCGGTTCGGGAGATCCTTCTCTATTCGCCTCTCGCGCTCTGGATCCAGTATGACCGGTCTGGCGGATGATCCTCCTCCCCCATACACATCCAGGCTTGATGTGACAAAGGGGTATGTGAGATAGGATGTTCTTGGCTCCTTCCTCCGTTGCGCTAACCTATGCCTTCTCGCAGACCCTCAAGCCTGTCGTCCTATAACTTTAGCGCGAATCAACAAACTCGGGAATAGAGTAGAGCCAGAACTGCACTCTTCTCTCTATATCTGAGTAGTAACTGTCGACTGGAGATTACAGGAATGCTAAGCACCTGAAGACGCGTATCGTCACTGCACAAGCGACGTATTATCGTCGTTGATCGCCGTCAGCTACCTCTCGATGCGCCAGACCACCGAGCTGCTCGTCGGTTGTGTGCTCAAGGCCAATGTCGAAAGTTGCCCTGTATACCCATATAGATGGCATTCGGCAACTTCGCACAAGTCGAGTAGAAATCGAGAGGCAAACATGACACTGAGTCTTTACCCGCAATAAGCTATCAGCGAAGGGGTATGAAGTACGGATCAATGCTCACGCGCGACGCCAGTATAATCACCCACGGTGGCACATGTTAGCCAGGCAGCGAATGACGGAAGAGATTGATGTCATATCCGAGCTGTCCGTAATCGAAAGGTGGACTCGTGAATGACACAGTACGACATTTGATGATAACGTGCAACTGCGTCTACGAACCCAAGTGAGTCCGCTCAGGATTTAGTAGAGGCTCTCCTGCGGTGCTGAGCTTACGTCTTAGGGTGCTGAAGGCCTACGCAAAACGGCTGACATTCGCGCGATCATTGGCCACAGATCCTTGCGAACATTGCCTGTGTAGAATTTGCGGATGAGCGCAAACACAGCGAGTTGAGGCTCTGAAGGTGAGCTTAGTTCGCGTATGGACAGCTTTCGAAGAACTTACTTGGAGGATGGCCGCTAGGGCGTAGTGCAAGTACCTCCGGCCATGCTCTGGGAGACCATGACTCCGTTCGCTATCCCCGTCCTCGTGCTCTGAGTGCGCTCCCTCGTGGTCTGTCGGGGTGTACTCGCCCGACATCCGGAGACGAGACGGCGAACTCGTCATTTCGTTTGTGTCCACTTGAATTGTGGGAGACAACGGCGTACACAACGCTTGAAGAGCCCTCGCCGTCTGACAGGGCGGATCCGCACCTTCCGAAGACGCGCCGCCATCCTCAGGCGCATTCGCGCGCTCCTCTTGCTCGTTTCGTACCACCCCAACGCCTCGCGACACTTCAGCCACCACATCCTGCCTGGACTGATCACCTGTCCGCATCACATCGACCTCTGTTACTCGGCATCGCTCAGTCCAACAGAGACCAAGATTGTCAACGCCTGCGAGGGCCTCTTCTGGGGACCAAGAGCAGGGGTGGTTGAACGCGGCTCATGTCCCTCCTCGAATTTCTTGCGCTCATCTCTACTCATCTCTACCTCGATTTGATTGTGCTAGCCTGTACCGCTTTGGATTATGATGAGATGTCGCTTGGGGTTGAGGATCGGGAGGCGCGGATTCCGCGGTGATACCAGCCACGCTACCACGACGGCGCTTGCATTGAGACGTGCGCTTAACGGCGGGATGCATCATCTCCAATCGTGCGTGCAACGCTGCAAGTACATCGCGGTGATGTTTGATCTGCTGTTTCAGATCTTGCAGCCTCTTCCGGTGTCCCTCGTCAGCTATAGACGTGCAGATGAGTATCTAATCGTGTTGAAGCAAAGAGCAGGTGTCACTCGACTGACGATCTCCAATGAAATACGCATCGTGCTCCCTTCGAAGTGTCAGTTCGAGCTCCAACGCGTCCGAGTACACCTGGACATTCTTGATCCTCGTTTCGATCTCGCTTGCGGGGAGAGTATGCACATCGCTACGTTTCGTCTGCGCCGCGGCGCGTAGGAGTTTCGCGTCGTTCTCCGCGTTCTTGTAGCGTTTGTAACTTGCGTCATACGCAGCGGCGTGCTTGCCGCAAGATTGTCTTCCTCGTCTCACAGCAGCTGAGCAGCGCGTATCGCCGCCATCGAGGAGGGTGTGACATACGCTGTGAGACATCCGTGATGGTAGAGTGAAAGGAAGCGCGCCCGTGCTGTTTAAGGTTCAACGATTGACATCTCTGCGAAAGGAGCCCGTCAGCGCGCGAACGCTTGCATCCTCCACACCTCCGGTCGTGTGATGTGGCATGCGAATGTACGTGTGGTGGCGTAGTGCCAAGTGCTCAACCCGAGTGTCAACGGATCGCCGTGCGATACTGCATGACCAGGTAGCGTGTACTGCTAGATGAGCGATTTCTGCGGGCTGCGCACCTCATCCTGTATCCTGACAGTAGCACAGCTGCCTGGAGCGTTCCGAGACGACCGATTGAGTATGAGGGCGCCAAGTCAGCACAAAACGTTGCCCACCTGGATTGTCTCTATCGCCAGCGGTTGTAGTAGGCTGCTAAGCGGATGGGGCGCCAAGAGTAGTTCAATTTGCGAGACACTCGTCGAGATCTTCGCCATAGTAGTAGCTATCAACACCGTGCTCTAGGGTATACGGATGAACATCAGGGCATTCATTAAATCAGTCGTTTCGGGGAACAGTGAACCATCGACACCTTGAATGGTATCAAGCACTTGATCCTACAGTCCGTTTGCGGGGTGCGGACAATCCAAGGCACGAACTCGAATTGCACCAAGCGATACAAGAGGCGAGCCTCATGGAGACTATGATCCCGGATCATTTGTAGGGTCTAGACGACGCGATGATCGATCTCCTGCACTAGGTCTACGCTCTTTCAGATGCGCATTCACCCCGGAGCTGCCGACGTCATGTTCAGGATATGTCTCAATGGACTGGACACAAAGATGTCGCACCTTTGCAAGAAACGCGCCACCGCAAACAACTTGCGTTCGGGTTTCCGAGTTTGCTCTCCTGTCCCCCCTTCTCCACCGCTTGGTCCTCCCTTGCTGCGTAGCCTCCCAAGAAGACCTCTTATATGCGGTGCTGCAGAGGCGTGCTCGTGTGATCCGTCAGATTTTGGTCCTCTTCGATGCCTATTCTCCTCCTTGACTGGAGCATGCGTGCGCACGGACTTGGCGAGACGCAAGGTCCGGAGTCCCTTCTCTCGCGCCTCATCACGCCTCCTGGCCAGCATCGAAGGAGGACAAGGTTCGGGAAGAAGCTCGGGAAGGTGGTCGAGCGATTTTTGTGGTTCTGTTTCCGCCAGATGCTGCCGCAGACGGGAAGTCAAGATGCGAAGTATGTCTCTATGATGCCAGATCTGCTCCTCAAGCGCTTGCAGCCTCCTCTGGTGACCTTGGTCAACTACGCGCGTGTGGCATTCGTCTAGGCGCATGTATACACTGAAGTACTGCGAATAAACTCACGATCTCCATCGTATTTAGCGTGGTGCGCCTTTCGCAGCTTGTATTCCAGTTCCAGCGCGTCCAAGTACTTCCGGATATGGCCCATCCTGGGCTCTATATCCTCAGGTGGGAGGCTTCCCGCGTCATGATGTCTTGTGCTTGCGGCATCACGAAGCTGCGTCGCTGCGGAACGAACGTTCTTGTACTGTTGGTAGCTCGCCCGCCGAGCTGCCTCGTATTCTTCGCCAAGTGCGGAGCTGTGCTTTGCGAGACGAGATGCTCTGAATAGTTCGCGGGCGATTGAAGTATGGTCTGTGTGAAGTGCTCTTCGAAGACACATAGAAGACGCGATGAGCAGGGCGCGAGATAGTTGGAAGGCCATGGCGTGCGTTGGTCGAGATGAGGAAGAACACGTAGGGATGCAGGCCCGTCCGTATCAGCCCTCACCCGACACAGTATTATCTAATACGGCATACGCCGGTACACGATTGGTCTATAGAGTCCGAGTCCGGCGGACTCGGTCTAGCTACTCACAGTTGCATAAAGTTCCCGCTGGCAGCAGACGAGAACCGGAGTTTTTGAGACAATCGCGCATCCTAGATCGAGTTTACGAGGACCACCAGAAATATATGGTCTTAGTGCACGTCTCCGGAAGTCAGCCTATGGGTTCCGATGATCTAGAGCCCTGCCATCGGAAAACTTATGCCACTCGAGCCGTGTCCTGTGGCTGTACCACCAAAGTTCACCACGTTTACTTACCCGTTTTCCAGTCGCTTGGAACGGCCAACTATTCCTCCAAGTCCATTCGAAACGACTTCGAAACCGTGATTCCGCTTATCATCCCTCCTTGACCCATATATCGCTTCGCTTTGAGGAGGATAGAGGCAAATGCAGCGCACCACGTACATGTCATCATCCGGCTATCTCAGTGTTCGATATGCCTCATGGAACTATGCAGGTCAGAAAGCGACCGAGGGATCTAAGTACGGAAGGTTTGGAGGTTCGACAGTCAGTGGGAGCCTCTGAATTCCGATTCAGCCGGATGAGTGTCTGATTGGCTGTCCTCCTTTTTTTACGATGGTCCAGCCAATGAGCAGCAACTTCCCCAGCGTCTCTTCCCATGTCGCTGACGCCCACAGCGTGCCCGAACTCTACCGTCTGATCCAACTGATCTACGTGGCACATAGTACTAGGGATTGTCCACCACCAATACGGCGAAAGGCGAACGTTAACGTTCTCCACATGTGCACCATCGCATGCGGCGAGAGCTCTTCGGCGAGTCGTTACAGGGGACCGGCCATCTGCTGACTTTTCTTTCTTTCTTTCTAGATCCCGTTTATTGCCCTGCGAGGCCGCGCCTCATGGTAGGCCTTAAACTACAAATACTATCGACGTGAGTAAGAAGTGGGTGTTCGGCTGTACATGGTGAGCACAAGGCTCGAGCTAACTAGGGGGGTGTGGTGGGGAAGTAGCGGTGGCGAACGGGGCAAGGGGAAGTGCTAGGCGATGACCGGAAGGAGGGGTGCAAGGGTACGCTAGTGGTGGAATGGTGAGTAGCAGGGCGCAGTACCTATGCGTTGTGGCCGCCTGTCCACCCTTGGCCAGTGAAGGCTAGGGTACGGGTTGCAAACCTGCCGCCCAATGGGTACGATTGCGTCCCTGGGACCCGCCTCTTGCTGCGGTCAGGAGTACGCCCGGCGGTATCCCCGCCGTTCGTCAGAACCTCCCCCGCCCCTAGAGCGGGCAGATGCCCGCAACGCATAGGTACAAGGGATCCATTGTCTCGGATACATGCATGACCAGCGGGTATATGTAGGGACACTGTATCGTACTGAACGTGTGTGAGTGTAGCC
>NW_006766946.1:176031-182958 GCF_000275845.1 Dichomitus squalens LYAD-421 SS1 | reverse complement strand
TCTGGAGGCTTCGCAAATCGCTCTATGGGCTCAAGCAGGCTGGTCGATGCTGGCATGAGAAGCTGCATGAGGTGCTCACCAAGCTTGGCTTTGAGCGACTCAGCTGCGAGCACAGTGTCTGGGTCTATCTGCGCGATGGAGTGCGTCTTATCATCCCTGTCTTTGTCGATGACATCACCATTGCTGGCAAATCCAAGTCAGCCATCCAGCGCGTCAAGGACGACCTCCAGAAGCACTTCAAACTGCGAGATTTGGGCCCCACTTCCTGGCTGCTTGGTGTCAAGATTGAGCGCGACCGCTCCAAGCGTTCCCTGTCGATTTCGCAGCGCCAGTATGCCCTGGACATCCTAGAGCGTTATGGGTTTGCAAACTGCGACCCTGTGGGCACTCCTATGGATCCTGGCCTTCGCCTCAGCGCAGATATGGCCCCATCTTCGCCCTCTGACATTCGTGAGATGCAGAGCATTCCCTACCACCAAGCGGTGGGTTCCCTCTTCCACCTGGCTGTGGCAACTCGCCCAGACATAGCTCGCACTGTGGGCAACCTCGCACGCTTTTCGCAGAACCCAGGCATCACCCACTGGAAGGCAGTCAAGCACCTGTTTCGCTATATTAAGGGCACCCTCGACTACAAGCTCACCTACTCCCCTTCGTCGGACTCAGAGCTCTTCACCTCCTACACGGATGCGGACCATGCAGGCTGCCCAGACACCGGTCGCTCTACCTCTGGCTATGTGATCAAGATGGGCACTGGAGCGATCTCCTGGTCGAGTCGCCTATAATCCCTGGTCGCTCTCTCCACCACAGAGGCGGAGTTTGTTGCAGCGGTCTCAGCTGGCCAGGAGGTGCTCTGGTTGCGAAATCTGCTCTCTGAGTTTGGCTATGACATCTCCTCTGCCTCTAGGCTTCGCATTGTCAACCTCTCTGCGCTCTCTGTGGCCAAGAACCCAGAGCACCATGGGCGGATGAAGCACTTGGATCTGCGCTTCTACTGGCTCAGAGACGAGGTGGCCAAGGGTCGGCTTGAGATTGTGCATCTGCGCACATCTGACATGCCAGCAGACATCCTGACCAAGTCGCTTCCCAAGCCCAAGGTGCTTGAGATGGTGAAGATGCTTGGATTGGGGACTTGATGGATTAGGGGGGAGTGTTGGAGTCGGTGCTGTAGCGCCGTCGATTTTAATCGCACCAAGTCCCGCATCGCGCCATACATAGTTCGCGCTGTCCGCTATCTACGGTAATTTTCGTATAGTCACAACTCTCATTTCCATACAGATACTACATTTCTTTCACTAGTAGTCTCCATTACTGTAGATCTGACTGCACTCTAGAATAGTGTCTACCTTACGCACTTCTGGTCCGTTTGGCGCCATTCCAGCGCCACGTAGTCTATGGTCGTGTTAGCTAGTTCCCACGCGCTCTGTGCGCCGTCATCTGCGCCTGAGTCGACTCTGCAGTCCTTAGGACTTACAGAGCTCGACTTAGGTGTGTAGCACAGTTTCTTTGCAATGACAAGACTTACAGAGCTCGACTTAGGCCATTGTGACCCCTCTGAGGCCCACTGCAGCTAACAGGATGATGGGTGCGCGCAGTGATAAACGTCAACACGAAACTTCGGTCAAAGCGCAGGGCTCATAACCTGATAAACTCGGGGCTGTGAAGACAAAGAACAGATCCGACTAGAGTCGAAGCAAGATCTTCAGTCAGTAAGGAAAGACTATATTGCAGTAACCAACTGTACCTAGAGTCGAAGCAAGACTACAAAGGTTAAGCAAGTAACTACAAGTTAGAGATAGATGTAATGAAGTACTCACTCCTCAGTCAGTAAGGAAAGACTGAAGAGGAAGGACGCAATCTGAAGTCCTTATATACTATAGAGAAATGTCCACGACTAATCGAAGAGTGGTTAGTCACATGTACCATAGTGCAATGAATAATACAATGACAAAAGAATTGCGATGTATCGCACCATAGGATGAGTAAGAGATGAGTAAGACATAGACCTGTCTAGACCGTTCTGGAGTAGTACAGATTGTCCTAGACAGTACCAGAAGAGTCCGGAAGCATAGCTATAGTACACGAGCAGAGAGTCCCAAATATGGTAACATACTACATAAGCGACTACAGCTAAGTGCTAGGAGACGCATAGCCTCGTGTAGTCCGGACCGGATAAGTCCAAGTTCAACACAAGGGGAGCTATTGTCTGTATGCAAACAAGGGGAAACTACGCCGAATAGAGAACAAGGGATGAACGTACGAGGCTGTGGTCTAAATTAAAAAGGAAATGTAGTGCCGTAGGGGCAGTTCATGACATCAACTGCCCTGGGCAATGAAACTGTCATCCTGGGGTTACCATGGCAGCAGCAACAGAAGGTGGTCATCGACTGGGCACACAACACAGTTGAGATTGCAGAAACAAGGCCAGAACAACCGGCAGAAAGCCTGTCCCTCGACAAGGAAGAAGTCCTATTGGCCTACATCAAGGGTGAACCTGTGGTGGGGATCTTTCAAGACACCTCTGATTCACCCCCCCTACCACAGAACACCGCTATACTGCCCCCCATAACCAAGCACCTCTCTCCCTCAACTGAGTCTCGCACTGGAAATCCCCCCAAGGAAGGACCTACTACTCTTATGGCAACTCCGTTGGGATCAGAGCAAAAGTCAACCCAGCCCAGAAAATGGCACAGAAGTCGGCAACTCCGGATAAGATGTGGGACCTGGATGACATGATCCCAACTTACCTGCACGACTTCGGAGAAACCTTTGAGAAGAAGGCAGCAGAACGCTCCCTGAGTCACGCCCTTATGACCATCTGATTGATCTCAAACCAGACTTCACCCCGAGGAACTGCAAGGTCTACTCGCTCTCTTCAAAGGAGGGAACTGCGCTCAACGAGTTTATTGAGGAGAACCTTCAGAAAGGATACATCCATCACTCCACGTCCCTCATGGCATCCCCATTTTTCTTTGTTGGAAAGAAAGATGGCTCTCTACGACCTTGCCAGGATCTTACAAAGAAGGACACACCATGGAGGTGGATTGACATAGAACAGCACACATTTGACACTCTCAAACAATGCTTCGTCAGTGCACTAGTCCTGCAGATGCCGGATAAAACCAAACCGTTCACCATCGAATCTGATGCCTCTAAGTTCGCCACCAGCGCAGTTCTCTATCAAGCAGACATCAACAGGGACATGCACCCCTGCGGTTACCTCTCCCAATCAGTGGATGCTGCCCAACGGAACTACGAGATCTATAATAGGGAACTACTTGGAATAGTATGTGCTCTAGAGGAATGGCGACACTACCTGGAAGGCAGTCCCTACCCCGTGCTAGTCCTGTCCGACCACATGAACCTAACCTACTTCTGTACTGCTCAGAAACTCAATTGCCGTCAGGCTAGATAGAGTCTGTTCCTGTCCCAGTTTGAACTCGAACTGTGTCACATTCCTGGCACCCATATGGTCCAATCTGACACCCTATCCCGTCTACAACATCTGAACCTGGAGATCAACGACAATGATGCTGTCGTCCTACTACCTGATCACCTATCCGTGTCAAGGATAGACACCAGCCTAGCAGACCGCATTCGTGCAGTCCTCAAAACAGATCAGGTAGTACTTGACGCTTGTTACGACTGACTGTCGAGTGAGTAAGTGGAGATGAGCGAGGCAGGCAGGAGCGCCGACAAGCTCTGATCGCAGTGAGACTGGAGCTGAGCTCAACAGGCAGGACTGGAGCTAAGCTCAACAGACAGGACTGGAGACAAGATGTGTATTGAGCGAAGTATCTTCAGAGCGAAATGCACAATGACTTACCTAGAGACAAGAGGTCGAAACTAGAGTCTCCAGGTAGCAAGGGATCCAGCTATATACAGGGAACGAACAATGGGTGCTAGAGAACAATAGCGTCACCATGGGTACGGAGTACAAGGGATGTAGGACAATAGCGGACGTGGAGACAAAGGGAGCTATTTTCCGTGTGCAGACAAAGGGAAACTATAACAAGTAGGGAACAATAAGTGAACATACGAGGCAGTGGTCCAAATTGAAAAGAAAAGGTAGCACCGTGGGGGCGGTTCGTGACAACGCTCTTGCTGCGGTAAAAATGGGCGGGATCCTACTGATGAAGTTCATGCTTAAAAACTGGATCTTTGAGGATGGCCTCGTCTTCTATCAGAAACTTTGCTATATTCCCTTAGATGAGGAACTATGACGGGACATGGTCCAACGCTACCATGACCATAAACTCATGGGACACCCAGGACAATTTGGCACCCTCGAACTCCTACAGAGGGACTACTGGTGGCCCGGCATGGCATCGTTCGTCAAGAACTACTGCTTAGGATGCGCCATATGCCAACAGGCAAACGTTAACACTCATCCCACATCTCCTCCATTGCTACCAATTGCAGCAAAGCTGAATGCTCTGCCGTTTGAAGTTTCCTCCGTCGACTTTATCACCGACCTGCCTCCCTCAACCGACCGTTACGAACGAGTCTTCGACTCAATCATGGTCATGGCAGACCACGATGCTACAAAGGGGGTAATTCTTATTCCCTGCACAATAACGGTCGATGCCCTCGAGACAGCTAGACTCTACCACGACTTCGTAACCGAACACTTTGGAGTACCGTCACGAATCATCTCCGATCGTGGCCCTCAATTCTCCTCCAAGATCTCTCAGGAAATCACACACCTATCTGGCACTCAGTCATCTATAAGCACCGCCTACCATCCTCAGACCGACGGAGGCACAGAACGCATGAACCAAGTAGTCAAAGCCTACCTCCGGAAGTACTGTACCGATGAATGAACCGGACAAGTGGACTGAACACCTGACTGACCTAGAATTTGCACACAATCAGCGTACTCTGCAAGGACATAACACCTCGCCCTTCTTTCTTATGATGGGATACAATCCCCGTGCTGTACCCACAGTAACCCTACCAACGAACGTACCCTCCGTGGAGGAATGGCTCTCCAACCTTCAGAAGGCTTGGACAGAAGCCCAAACCGCCCATGAATTTGCATGCCAGCATATGGTCAAGCATGTCATCAAAGCCTTTACCTCTTTCAGGAAAGGTGACTCGGTGTGGCTCGATGCCAAGAACATCAGGTTCTTCCAAGTCCCTAAGAGGTTTGCGCTGAAGCATCATGGACCTCTCGAAATCATTGAAGTACTCGTACCACTGACCTACTGGCTGAAACTCCCTGCACAATGGAAGATACACAATATATTGCACACCACCCTCTTATCACCATACCATGAGACCAAGGAACACGGCCCCAACTTCTCTTATCCCCCACCTGATGAGGTCGAGCACGAGGAACAGTGGGAAGTGGAGGCCATCGTGGGAAGAAAGAAGCACGGAAGGGCATACTATTATCAAGTCAAATGGAAGGGATATCTGCCTTCAGAGAACTCGTGGGAACCTGAGTCCAACCTGAAGAACTCCGCAGAACTCCTTGACACCTATAAGAAGGAACATCCCCTACCTTGGAAAGGGGGTAAGAAACGCAAATGCTAGCCTTCCTAACCTCCTCTCGCTATCCTCACCATGTCTTCCTACTCTCGTTCTACCGCAGCCATTCGGGCGGTGCTGTCACAGCCAACGAGCTGTGCCACCAAACAAACAAGGGTAAGCTTACTGGTGCAGAGGTTGGTGCTGAGAAGCAAAGCAACCAGAGGTGACACAGCAAAGGGATGTGAAGGAGTATATTCCCTAGACTAGAAGGGGCAGTGAGGAGGTAGGGCTGCTAGCTACCTATAGAGGAGATGGGGGATCGACGAGAAGATCAAATCTGAGGTTCCCTGCCTCAGACTCCCTACTATATATACTAATACAATGGTGCACAGATCAGGTACCTATTGACCATCGTTTGGTCAGAGTTCTCTGCCTTATGTCCTACCCTCTGACCTGCCTCATGGTGACCTTACGACTAATACCTGAGTCGTGCCGAGTCCGGAACCCTTCCAATGAGTAAGTGCTCCTGCTGTCACATCAGTCACCTGCCGGTGAGTGAGGGTGGGCGCTCCCAGCCATCATGAGGTCTGGGGTTCGATCCTGGCCCCTCCACTTTCTGATACGAGTTGTCCGCCGTCAAGGTGAGCGTCTGTCCTAGTACACATGATCCCCAGGTCACATGGCACGAGAAAACTGTGACAGGTCCCTGGCCCAAGATGATCTTCTATGGGACCCTATGCAACCAAATGTGATTGCAGATGAGATTCCATGCAGCTCCTTCAGTGTCGACCTCCTCATCTGTTGCAGTAAAGTGTACCATTTTGCTGTGCCTGTGGGTCCTGAGCCTAGGTCAGGGTCAGGTAATCTAACCGAAAAGGGAAAGGGGGCGCGACAAGGGTCGGGGTCTGGGTCAGGGTAAAGTAATGTAACTGAAAAGGGAAAAGGTCAGGGTCGGACTCAGGGTCCGGTCATATATGTTACGACTGACTGTCGAGCGAGTAAGTGGAGACGAGCGAGGCAGGCAGGAGCGCCGACGAGCTCTGATCGCAGTGAGACTGGAGCGGAGCTCAACAGGCAGGACTGGAGACAAGTTGTGTATTGAGCGAAGTATCTACAGAGCGAAATACACGATGGCTTACCTAGAGACAAGAGGTCGAAACTAGAGTCTCCAGGTAGCAAGGGATCCAGCTATATACAGGGAATGAACAATGGGCACTAGAGAACAATAGCGTCGCTATGGGTACGGAGTACAAGGGGTGTAGGACAATAGTGGACGTGGGGACAAAGGGAGCTATTGTCTGTGTGTGGACAAAGGGAAACCGTAGCGAGTAGTGAACAATAAGGAAACGTACGAGGCAGTGGTCCGAATCGAAAAGGAAACGTGGCGCCGTGAGGGCAGTTCGTGACAGTACCCCCTCAAAGGATTGTGTCCTCACGATCGAGGCTTGAAGGAAA
>NW_006766946.1:125447-171108 GCF_000275845.1 Dichomitus squalens LYAD-421 SS1 | reverse complement strand
CTGGGACCAGTCGGTATCGCTGTCGTCCCCGTTGTCCAACCGGTGAGGGCAGGGTTGGCTCGGGCAGATGTGCCACCGCTGATAGTTGAGGTTGTAGTGTTGGTCTTCTACGGCGACAGGATGAAAGCCGTGGAAAAACGAGCTACAATCCAGGATGGAAAGGTGGGGGGGACAGTGATAAACGGAGTGTTAAACGTGGGAGGGCGCTGGTGCCTGTGAGGTAGTTTCGACCTAATGTTACGACTGACTGTCGAGCGAGTAAGTGGAGACGAGCGAGGCAGGCAGGAGCGCCGACGAGCTCTGATCGCAGTGAGACTGGAGCGGAGCTCAACAGGCAGGACTGGAGACAAGTTGTGTATTGAGCGAAGTATCTACAGAGCGAAATACACGATGGCTTACCTGGAGACAAGAGGTTGAAACTAGAGTCTCCAGGTAGCAAGGGATCCAGCTATATACAGGGAACGAACAATGGGCACTAGAGAACAATAGCGTCGCCATGGGTACAGAGTACAAGGGGTGTAGGACAATAGCGGACGTGGGGACAAAGGGAGCTATTGTCTGTGTGTGGACAAAGGGAAACCGTAGCGAGTAGTGAACAATAAGGAAACGTACGAGGCGGTGGTCCGAATTGAAAAGGAAACGTGGCGCCGTGAGGGCGGTTCGTGACAATATAGACGAAAGGGGAAATATTAAGAGAGAGGGCCGGGGCTAGGAACATAGTCGTCAGGGGGCAGAAGGGGGAATAGTAGTGTACAGGCGGACGACGGGGAAACGGGAAGGTAAGCATAGGTCGCCATCGAACAGGAAGGGGGGTGGAGTGTACACGAGGGCGACGAGAAGCAGTAGTCCAAATAATAAAAGAATAGGGGGTGGGGCGTACCAATGGTAACAACTTGATTGGTACAAGAGATCAAACTGGGGTGCCCAGTGTGAGACCTGTCCTTATATACTAAAGTACAGGGTTGCTAACTAATCAAGGAACAATAGGCATAGGACAATAATGACAAAGTACAAAGGGGTCCTGCGGTGTTGTGACCATGGTGGACAATAGCGAATGAGAACAAAAAGGTCACATGGTGTTGTGACCACGTAGGACAATGGTAAAGAGGACAATAGCAAAGGGGACAATGGAGCTGGGGAGCACGGTGTTGAAACCATGGTAAGTGCGAGTGTCCGAGTTGTACTGTAAAGGGAGAGAGGATGCATGGCATAGAGGATACAAGGAGAAGGGAAAAAGACTCCCCCACAGGGCGGTTGTAACAGTCTGGCTTGACACCTGCAATCTGCGTATCATGGGGATGCCACAAAAACTTATTGATTGGCTGGCTGTACTGTATGTAGTCAAGAAACAGGTCGCACCACTGGCATACAAGCTAGTGCTTCCCAAGAACAAGCAGATCCATCCCATCTTCCACGTCTCTTTCCTCACACCCCACCAACACAGTGATCTCCCTGTGTCTAGACTTACCTGCAAGTATTCTGCAGGACCAGAAACATTTTCAACACTCAGTAGTAGGAAGATATATTACTGATGCTTAGAGAGTATGCAATAATTTGTTAAGACTTATTTATAAGGAAATATATATTATATGTCATTTATATCATGCTCACAAAATCTTTACAAGAACAGCACTATATGATGTGAGTATGGTCCAGCTATTCTTCCTTACGATGGCCAAAAGGTTAGGAGGAAGAGGCAATGACCAGGCACTTAAATGCAGGTGTTCAAAGATTTTCCAGCACCATAAGTATATGCTCAGATAAGTTTGTGTGATCAGTCTGGATCAACTTCAAGGCTTGTGTTAGTATTTTGGTGTAACATACCAGCCTTCACCTTGGCTTTGAAGGTTTGCAGCATAGGCAAGAAATTCTGTAGTGTGACATTTGTTATAGGTTTATACACTTAAATCCTATCATAGTTACACCAAAATACTAACACAAGCCTGGAAGTCAATTGATTAATCACACAAGCTTATCTGAGCATATACTCATGGTGCCGGACAATATTTGAACATCTGCATTTAGGTGCCCAGTCATTGCCACTTCCTCCTGGCCTCTGCTCCAGATCAGGGTCATTGATTACTATTGGATGGTATTTGCATGTTGCTCAAATACATTCATTCATTCAATGGGCCAGTCATAGAATGTTCAACAAACGTTCGACCACCAGAAGCAGATGAAAGGCTACAGTACAGAATACGATCTGCTCACAAGGCAGAGCTTTCAGCGAGTCGAGAAGTTACAAAGAACATAAGCTCAGAGATTATCCTCTGGCCCATCCTCAATAAGCTTCGCATAGTCCTCATAACTTGCAAAAGTGGGCAGCGAGCGCAGCTTCTTCCGTTGCGCCTTCTTCTCATCCTCAACTCGTTTCCTCTTACTCTTACGCTTCTCCTCGGGTCCCGACAGGATCCCACCCCATTCTGTTTCATCTTCCTCTCCGCTGGCGTCAGGGCCATCATATTCGATGAGGCCCGTCGGTACTTCAGCATCAAGAGAGAGAAGATCCTCAGCATCGGAACCCTCTGCAAGGTCGAAGTCTTCGTCATCATCGGTCTCCTCGTCTTCCCTTGGCGGGTCATTTTCCTCCTCATTATCCTCATCCCCGGACAACTCATCCAAGTCGGAAGGCACGTCGTCGCTCTCGTCGTCCGTGAGGCCATCGTCTTGGAGTTCTGATGGCATCGTCGTTCTCATTGCCTACAGAGGTTCTCAGCATGAACCAAGACACGACCCAAGTCGCCAACGTACCTTCCAGATCTCCGCCTCTTCCGCGTCGCTGTCCTCTTCCTCGTCCCCGGCTGGAGCAGGCTTCTGGCCGACGCTGCCCAAGTCGAAACCGCCGTCCTCGCTCTCGCTCTCACCCCCATCGCCTTCTTCCTCGCTTCCATCCGCAACGTCCTCGCCACTGTCCCCCTCGCTCCCCGCCCGGCTCGCCTCAGCCTCAGATACTGACTCCTCAAGATCAGAACCCTCCGCCTCGCCCTTCCCCTTCCTCTTCGCAACCTTCTCCGCCTTCTTCCGGTCCCGTTCCTCCTTCCGTACGAAGTAGGTATGGAAGAACCGCTGGTCAACGGGCACGTCCTCCACCCGCCTCTTCCAGAACTTCTCATCGTTGACCGGAACGCCAAGCCCGGCCTCGCCCTTCACTAGGGTCACTCCGTGCGCGGAGGAGGCGTTCTCAAGCGACGGCTGCATCGCGCTCTGGCCCTTCGGTTTTGGCTTTTTGGGGTTCTTGTAGACGAAACGGTCGAGGAAATGGGTGAGTGTGTTAAGCGAGAGGTCTGGCGAACCGGTGATCGGCGTCGAAGATAGCAGCTGGCGGGCATGCAAGGAGACAGTAGGGTGGTAGTGACTAAGGAGCGGGAGCTAGGCACGATGGTGTGAGCGCAGTATGCAACTGGAACACATAACCTGACGTACAAGTTCGTACATAGGCGACGCGAACGGATGGGCATATTGAGGATCACGCTTTCGCGCATCGTAACCGGGAGCGTCGGATGTGGCTTTTGCCTTCGGGCTGCTCAGTAGTTGTTTCAAAGACGGGGTTGAGCTGAAAAGCTGGTGTAGGTCGCGTTAGGATCACTATAGTGCGCGTACACTCATTCCGACGTACCTCGCCAAGTAAGTACAAGCCGCCGGTAACGAACTCAACGGCGCCTCCAGCGCCGACTCCGCCAGCAAGGACTTGCACGAATCGGCGAACAAACGCCGCGACACGATCTGCGTCATGGTCCGCCTTCAAGGCTTTGAAGAGCAGGTTGAGATATAGAGCCTGCTTGTTCGATGTGCTTAGTCGCGGGTCGATGAGCGAAGCATACAGCGTCCGGTAAAAGCGGTCGCGGAGGGATATCGTGAATGCAGACGACTTTGCCGTGGAGGAAGAAGCCTTGGAGGAAGACGCTACGGGAGCAGAGAGTGTGGTAGATATATGAAGGATAAGTGTAAGGGCCTGTAGCGAGATGTTGAATGTAGAGGTGTGCGTTATCCTGAAAAGCGTGTCTATGTGCTTCTGGAAGCTGCGCAAGAAAAGCGTCAGGACGCGTGTAGCAAGGGCATAGGGAATAACATACATGGCGGAGCTTTCATCGCTCAGGTGCATCTGCGCGAACGGCAACGCGCGGTTGACACCCGTAAGGATCGCACCGATCATCCTGGAGGATGAATCCTCGACTTCGGTGAAGCCAGCCTCCCCCTTGACCTCCTTCGCCTTTTGTTTCTTCTTGTCTTTCCCCTTGCCATCATGTTTGCCCTTGCCGTGGCTCTTCGTCCCCTCCTCGTGACGTCCCTCGTTGTCGCTCGCATCGTCGGAGTCGGTCTTTGACCCAAGGATCTCCTCGAACATCTCGAAGTACATGTCCACGAGAGTGCGCGCGACTACGCGGTCGGCCGTCGAAGGAGTAAGGACGACCTGGTTCAGCGTGACAGCCGAATAGTACCATGCGTGAGAGTTCCAGCGGCCCTCTGTCCCCTTCTCCTTGTCCGACTTCGGGGTCGGCTTCGCTTTGCTCGATGACGAGTCCGCGTCGGTGAAGCGAATATGAGTATGCACGGCAGGAGTAGTTGAGGCCGCCTGTGCGGCTGTGGAAGCAGGAAGGCGGAAGACCAGAGCGCGCACTTCGCGCACGATGACAGCCTTCATCGCTGGATGCGCCTGTAGAACTTGTAGCAGGTGGTATGACGCGCGGGAGCATACAGACTTCTCAGTATCGCCCTACACGCTCAAGACATTAGAACAAATTGAGATGCGTCGACTATCAAACCACAAGGGGACGCACGAGCTTGTTCACAAGGAGACGAAGAAGATTTTGCTCCTGCTCTGGCTGCGCACGAAGAAGGGTGGCGAGGAAGGCAAGTGTTTGCGTGCGGACATAGGTGAGAGGGTCGAGGGAGAACGTCTCCAGGATCTGCAGGATGGAGAAGAAGTACTTCTTCAACCAATCCTCGAAGTACCAGATGAGAAGGTGCGCGTTCGTGGCTTCCGGGTGGAGAAGAGGTTGGTCGCGAAAGTATCTGTGATGATACGCGGAGGCATGAGCTTAAGCAAGGAGGGATGGAGGAGAACGCACTTGAGTTTGCGGCCCGGACCTCCTCCGCCTACCCACCAATCGACTACACAGCGGACAGCCTTGAGACCTTCATCTCTACCGCCCTTTGCACGACCGCGCTGAGCCATAGAGCGCAAGCTTTCGAGGGCGGCGGTGTTGTGAAGGGGGCTCGCCTGAACGAGTAGGGTAAGTGCGCTCAGCCGGTCGGAGAGAGTACCGGTTGAGAGGATGGTCTTGATGAAGTGCGCATCGGATGCGTTGTGCGACACGGTAGAATTTGAATATGTTTTTGTGTCAGAAGCGAGGAGGGAGGCTGCGCGTTCGGTGAGGGAGGAAAGCTGGGACGGGGACGGTTGCTTGAGATCAGCTTTTGGAGAGAGCGGGGATACAGCGGAGTACCATGTTGCAGAAGGGGTGATAAGAAAGCCCATGGTAGCAAGAAGAGGCTTTCCGCACTGCTGCCTGCTGCTGAGTGGAAGCAACTGCGCGAGAGCGAGGGCTACAAGGACAAGTGCAAGCTCCGAAGTGCGAGAGCGAGTCCCACCGAGCGCTTGTCCAAAATTCCTTGACCGGGCGCCTCCTCCCTTGTACATCCCCCTCAGTTCCGTCGACTACATACAGCATTCCCCAGGCTGCAGTGCGTGCGTGGCCACCAGGCAGCACATGTCTTCATTCATTCTGGATATACAGTACAACATTTGACGTGATCATCCTTCGCTACAAACACGACGCCCTACCTCAAGCCGTCCCCCCGAGATCGTCAAACCCACGGCAAGACCTTCTCCGCCCGAGTAGTTGTAATCTGACTGGGCTCAGGTTCCACAGTAACGTAATCAACGGTGTCGCCCTCGGTGACTAGAACATAGCGCTGTGGATCCAGCAGGCTGTAAGCCGATGTCTGTGCAGAGAACCCTCTGGTAAGACTGACACACCTTCGAGCGGGGGGCTCCCAAGAATCCGGACGCGTCAAACAGCATACCAAGCGCACCGGTGAAGGCGCCTTGGTCGTCTGCAATAAAGTGGACAGCTACCAACACACAGCGTCAACCTTGAGAGCATATATGCATGCTGTGTTTCAGCATAGGCACTTACGGGAGTCTGCGCCGAGCTGCTCCTTCCAAGCTCTAAGAGCACCGTTTAGAATCTGCCACCCATACTAACGGATCTATGCAACTCACTTGGCAACGAAGACATCGTTGACCATCACAACATAGATGTTGTCCACGCCTTTCTCCTTGAACTTCTCGTACGCCTTGATATATTCAGGCACCTGCTGACTGCAAGTCCCAGTGAACGCACCGGGGACACCGACCTGTTAAATCATCAGTAGGGTTCAGAAGTAGTAGAGGCTGGGCTCGACATACGAAGACGTTCTTGCCCTTGATGCCCTCAAACGTGAAAGTCTTGTCCGCTGCCTCCTCCTTGACCGGGACCTTGACCGGGAGGGTAGAGCCAACCTTGACTTCCGCTGCGCTCAGGAGCGATGTCGCCAAGGAATGTGCGGTCTTGGTCGCGCCAGAGAGTAAAGAGGCCATGTTGCGAGGTTATGGTTATAGGTGTAGCAGTGAGTAGGAGTTCAGGACAGGGAGTGAGAGGTCAGACGGCAGGCAGAGACGGTATATCTACACTACTCCTACCCCTGACGTCATGTGTGGTGGGCTGCATCTGCTTTCAGCACGAGTACGGCATAGCCCCCGTGACACACAGAAGGAAATATCAGAAACAGTCGACAGCATATCGTACATGGCAACAAGAACAACACGCATACAATCATGCACGGCGCCGTCATGACCGCGAAATGTTTTGGTACGCGATGCTGGCACTCTCGTATTCAGGCACGAAGATCCGATGCCTCTCCTTGACCATCCATCTGGGTACGAATATCAATCTAAACGACCACACCGTGGGCTAAGAGGTCACGTACTGCAGTAACTCGTTGACATAGTCTCTCAACAACGCCACTGATTCCCCGTCCATAGACGAGCTCGCCACCATCTGCGGCAGACTCACTATGTTTGCAGTCAGCCTATGGTACCGCTGGCCCTCCGCGACTCGAACCACGCACCGAGCATTCGCAGAAAGTGTTCTGCACCGTAGATGGCGCTCATCTCTTTCTCCTGGCCAATCTGCACCGTTGGGCCAGTCACGTACTTCTTCCGAATCTCCGCATACTGTGGTCGCTCGAACCTGTAGAGCAGATTCGCGCCGAGTGCTCGGTCGAAATACGTCTGTAGCCCTGCGATGATTGTCGGGAGTAACACCTTCGGGTCCTTCAGCCTAGAACGAAGGAGTGCAACAGGATCAGCATGATAGAAACGCGAGCAACGCTGAAGAGACGTACTGTGCTGAAGTGCCCTGAGAGAGGACGTGTTGTTTGAACTCTTCCAAGAGCTCGAGCACATTGGGTTTCCTCGGAAGACCGACCAGCTGCCATCGCTGCTGAGCAACGATGCTGCGTTGGTACTATCCGGAAGGGCTGCACACACCTGGTTATTCTTCGTCACGGCCTCCCAGTCATCCACAAGCAGCACCTTCAACTGCTCCGGCACGTTCAACTTCATCTCGGGCTTCCTGGTCCCCTCGTCCTGCCACAAACATCGTTCAGTCAGCCTTTGCCAACCCTCGAGCAGCTCTGTCCCGACAGCCCTCCTTCACTCGGCCTCTGCGCACTGGGCAAACGCAGTAAGAAGCACACACCTCCTCTCTACCCCTCTTAGTCCCCCTCGCGCCGTCCTTCCGGCCGCCAGCCCCGCCCGCCCTGCCACCCGCGCCCGCTCCCTCCTTCGTAGCGAGGCTCTTCGCCTTGCTCGAGCTCGCGCTTGCGGCCTGCGCAGCCTGAGACTGGGACTGTAGGGCCTTTTGCAGCTGGATGTTTGTCTCGTTGAACTTCAGGAGGCGCGACCCGTCTACCCACTCGTCCCATCTACGGCCGTGTGCACCCATGAAGCGAGCATCAAGTCAAAGTCAGCAAAGAGGTTTGACGAGGGTAGGAGAAAGGCGACGCACGTCTGCTTCCAACCCTTGTAGTGCACATAATAATGCGGCCCCACGACGCCGGATTGGGTGTTCCTCTCGTCCCACGTCTCCGCTTTGAGGATCTTGGCTTCGTAGATGAGAGGTCCATGGTAGCAGAGCACCCGCTCGTTCACTGTGAATGATTGCGCAGACATCGTTCTCGAGTAGTATCTCGGTGTCGGCGGCTGATATTAGGCTCTCGGAAAGGGTGCGCTCGGATTCCTGAGGTGCCTTGAAGAAGTGAGGTGCCTACAGGGAAGTGGCTCTGATGGGGGACGGAAATGTGTCTTTGTTGAACGTCGATTGAAGCACGGTGGTGAGAAATACAGTCAGGTAGCGCACGAAGAACTGGTTGGCAAAGGACGGCTATGAAGCGCAGTGCTGCGGCACAACAGTGAACGCGAGTCGTAAAGTATCAGAAGCGCGCGTCCTCCCGCGACCTGCGGGCGCCTGTCCCCTTCTTGCTACATATGTCAAATCCAAAGGTGCCCGCGAAGGCAGACACGTACAAAATGCCTTCCAAGAATTACAGCGCCTTGCATAAGTCCGTGAACGCGCGGATTTTTTTCTCTCCGGCGTCTAAACCACCCGACCTGCCTAAAAAGGCCATATCACGGTCACAGGGACTACTCCATGACAGCGCATCACGGCCCCGTTGGTTGACCACACGCATACCCAGGTAAATCCACAATGTTTTGAAGTATGGATATGCGTGCGGTACTTCCATGTCTGTATTTGAGTGCCCATTGGCCCCCAGGGGATCCTGTACCCTGATCTAAACAGGAGGTACCATAGTAAAGGTGCAGTCGCATATACATGATCATGCTCTCACTACGGGCACCGCCTCGAATCGTTCTTTGTCAAAGGGCTGTAGAACCTCTGAGCAAGTACAACTTTCCCATTGCCGACCCTTCAGCGTCCTTTGGCACGCGTCGGCAAAGGGACGACTGTCCCGAAAACAAACCTCCGTTTCACGCGAAGGGATCCCGAGCGCTGCCCGTCGTGTCTGGGCCTGTGACCATGATGTGGCCTGTTCAGGCAGGTCGGGTGGTTTAGACGCCGGAGAGAAAAAAATCCGCGCGTTCACGGACTTATGCAAGGCGCTGTAGCGGAATCGATATACCAACCCGTTATGTACACGATAATTTACATCCAGGAGTTCGTCTTCGCAGTCCAGGGAAATAATGGAGAAGGGCAAGGGAGGGCCATAGACGCATATGCATACGATACCATACTTTGAGTGCGGGCATGGGGGAGATGCGATGAGAAGTTCGGGACGGGGGAGGCATATGCGTCATGGCATAATATGAGGGCAGTGGGCGCAATGGGATGCGCAACTCGTGGAATGCGGTCGATGAACTGCGCACATGATACCGACATAGGGAACGGAGCAACGAGTCAAGGTCAAGGAGTGAGAGGATGATGGGAGCACTGGGGTAGGGGCGGGGTCGGGGTCGGGGAGGGTAGGTGCGCGCGATAATGAGGTACTACACATACAGACTCGTAACTTAGTAACTTAGTCGCACAACAACAATCAGTACAGCTCTCCCTCCGAGAGGGCAAGGAACGAGTCCGCGGCGGGCATAGGGACCGGGGGCATGGTGGGCTTGACCTACAATGATGGTGTGAGTGGATGCCCTTCTACTCCACTAACAGACAAAAAGGACGCACTCGTACTGAAAAATATAACACGGTCGCCACACCTGTCAGCCCATAGAAGATCGCCAAAGCCAAAGCTGAACGATCGAGTCTAGACCACCATAGTGGTCCAAGGGCTGGTTACACCCCGTATCCGCATGTCGTCTTGGTTGTCATTTCGAGAGAAGTGGAGGTGGCGTCCCGCTCATCACGGTCCGAATCGCAGTTGCACATACACATGCGGGACGCCTCCATCTTGCATATCCCTCGCCTCGCCGGGCGCGCTGTCCAAGCATGGCTTACAAGCCTACTGTTCATGAAGCGGCGTCAGATATTGACCGCTGAGCTATACGGCTGGAGCAACACTTACGTCGTAGCTTCCAAGAAGCCTCGTACACACCCCTACCCACACCATCCCTACGCACTGGCCTTCCTCCGCGGATTGGCACGTGCAGCCTGCGCTGCGGTCACAGCGGCAGCACGCTCGGCTGCAGCTGCACAAGCGGAGCAGCTCCGGCAGACACGTTTGCGCTTCCTCGCAGGCTCGTCGGAACCTCCAAGGCCGCTTTCGCCTGGGCGGGCAACACACCAGTCGAATACACCGTCGTACTCGATACCCTGGCGTTCAGCAAGACCACGGAATAGGGAACGAAGGCCTTCGTAGTCTGGGAGGTCGTCGAAGTCGAGACCGCGGACATACTTGTAGAAGATGTCGAACTCGGGTGGAAGACCGACGGTAAGGACGGCTTCGGTCTCGAGCTTCTTGTCACGAATGCGATCCCAAGTTTCACTGACGGTGGAACCCTTGATCTTCCTCCAGGGGAGGGTGCCTCGGAGAAAATAGATGAGCATGTAGGCTAGGGCCTCGAGATCGTCACGGCGAGAGCACTCGACGCCGAGGTGTGTGTTGATGGCGGCGAAGAGACATGTGCCGACGCCGTGGTGGTCGTCCTGGTGGTAGGGGATGTGGGCGCCTGTGCGAGGGTCGCGGAACTTCTTGGCGAGGCCGAAGTCGATGACGTTGACGACATAGTCTGCTTCGCCAGACTCTGCACGCTTGGGGACGACAAAGTTTGCTGGCTTGATGTCACGATGGACGAAGTCGCGGGAATGGATGTACTCGATGCGCGTGATCTACAGGAAGGTGTCAGCACGAGAATCTGCCGAGGATGGCAGAGAAGAAGATGGAGACCGGAAATGAACGTGAGTGCAAGTGGACAAGCGAAGGACCGCACTGGTCGAGATGAGTGGCGTAGCGGAGACAAGAAACATGCGTCCTCGACGCGTATCTCACTTGCAGCGACGGTGGAATGAGCTGCGACGACGCCCGTGAAACATGCGAGCGAACGTGCGAGCGCCGCCGACCGAATGCGGCCAAAAGCTGCGTCATAGGCGCTGAGCAATGGCCGAAGCCCGTTTCATGCCCACCGTCCCCCTACGCAACCCTTCCGCGCCCGACGCCATCGTCGAAAGCGCCAGACAACGCACAGTGGCGTGTCCCTGCTCCAGAGCTCGAGGACAGAGACGGGAACTCACCAGTTGGTCTGCGAGCATGAGAATAGTCTTGAGGGAAAAATGCCTGTTGCACATGCGGAAAAGGTCCTCGAGCGACGGGCCGAGGAGGTCGATGACCATGACATTGTAGTCACCCTGCCTTCCGGACCAGTTGATCCATGGGACACCGGGGCCGCCCATGAGTGTCTTGTAGATCTTGCTTTCCTGCTTAAGCGGGGACGATTTGGCGATGGCTGGCTCGAGCTTGATGGCGACTTCCTTGCCAGCGACGGTGTGTACGCCCTGGAAGACGGTGCCTGCGTTGCATGACGCGTCAGAGTGCGTACAAAGCAACGCCACACAAGGTGAGGGAGTGCACGAACCACAGCCGCCTATGGCGATCTCCTCCTCGAGCCTGTACTTTCCTCCGAAAGTGTATGGGTCCATGACGAGCGGAAACAGATATTTGGCGTGGCGGAGAGTAGTCCGACGCGTCAGCTCCTAGGGCGACGCGGATGATGGGGAGAGGAGGGGAGGGGGACGGGACGACGCGGAGACGTTCGTGGCTGGAGAGGACGACGGTCGAGCACAAGAGAGTCTTCGTCTTCAACCACCAGCACTCTCCCCCAGCCGCCCGCCTCGCCCTTTGCCGGAGCTTTGTCCCGTGACCGCCATCCCCCATTCCGGCGCCTGTTGCCCTGCTCCCAACGCCTCGCCGCTCCCTCAGTCCTCCCCATGCTGCTTGCTGCCACTTCCTCCTCCTTCCTTCTCCACATATCGCTCAAATGTTCACTTCATGACTGTCCATACAGCTTGCTCGTCGTTGACACCGTTTTAGTTGTTCCGTGCGTCAGATCGGCTTGGTATTCGTCCTCGCCCTCGGCTCGCAGCAATGAACGCGTCAATAGCCCTTTCACGGACCTTCCATTCGTCCCACCAACGCTCATCATTCCTCCCCCATTGGCACTCAAAGGGTGTTTCATTTTCACTGTCAGGACGTCTTCCGATGGCCTGAGGGAATGGAGTCTCCCTCCCGGTAAGTTCAAGCTCGAACTTGTCTATCTCATGATATGCCATGCATTTCTGAGGCGCATCCTATGCGCTGCCCGTCAACATTTCTGTGCTATGAGCCATTCAGTAAGCCTCTACATCCCATCCCCAGCCCGTCCGACAAGCTTTCTCCTATTACGTCGCCCTTCCCCACGGGGCTTCTCCTCGTCATTTCGGGCTCAATGATGGGCCTTCGGTTACCGTCCCCTTACCACCCCTTGTCTCGCGGCGATCCTCAGCGTGAATGAACGACACGAGCACTCCTCGCTGATGCCGAGCAGTCGGCACGACTTCCGAGCGCTGACTCTCATGCTTGTCACAATTTTCGCTCGACCGCCGGCCTTGCCTGCCTCCCATACGGCGTTCTTGTCTTCGCCCGTGTCCATCTTATTCCGTCACGAGGACTCTCGGCTATGGGCACTGCTGAGGCCACGGCGACCGCATTCCCACGTCTTCGTATGCTTCGAATTCGCTTGTCCCTCCAGAGCCTCGCTTATACCTCCCGCGGGCCCATGTGCGTTGCTGCCTTTCCGAGATTCCTCTGCGCAATGCAGCTCGTGGGCTATCGCGCGTTCTCGTTGATCCTCTCTGTGTTCAAGTCCTGTTCTTGTTCTCTCATGGGGTCTTCGCCCTTGACGCATGGCATCCATGTGTTTGATGGCGGCATAGGCCGTCCTCGCAAGCACATCTTGACCTCATACGTCTAGGCGCTGATCCCGCATTGGACATGGTGCTTGGTGCAGACGGACGATCCGTCTCAAGATACGGTTCAATGGCAGCTCAACCTCTTTGTGAATACCGCCCAATATGCCCTGCTGTATGTGCGGCATTGCAGTGGGTCGTTCCAGAGCCTCCCTTGAGAGCCATCTCACGAGATCATGGGAACGAGCCGATCCCTGCTCGTCCATCTAGCTACAGTGCCTGCTCAGACCCTTCTGGGATCCCACAAGACCTCTCCGATATGCCGACTTCAAATTTAGAGACTGTGTTCACCATTCTCTTGTAATAGGGGTCGTCGAAGCTCTAATTGTCTCTTGCCAGACAGGCTACTGCCCGTTAGCCTCTACCGCCCGTGACGTACCGCAGACGCCATTCCACGGTTGTGTGCCCGTACGATATTGTCGGCCTCCTTATCTCAGGTCCTTACGATCCTGCGCGCCGGGATGCTTTAGTTCCAACGCAGCATGTACAAGTGTTGTTCGAAGGCTTTCTAGTGAGGCCATGGGTTGCTGTCCTGGCTAGCCGATCTGCAGCTCACCCCTGCGTAAGTTATTCTAGTCTTGATTCAAGCACGCCTGTAGACCTAGTATCGTCTTCCTCCATCGCCCATGAGCTTCACAAAGGCCTCGAAATAGACAATGGCACGCGGAACGGCGCTAGCTGCACTCGCAGGTACCCTTCTCGACCCTTAATCGTGGGACTCGTGTAGACCGTGTCCAATTGAGTCATCCATGCATATGATACTGTAGTAAGTGCCGCCGTTGTACGCTCGGTGTTTCGGCGGGAACTCTTGTAAGACCTGCGAAGTTTTACCTGTGAGCTTCCATCAACAGAATGCTTCTGCTGTGCGGCTCAGCTGCCTGAATCGTTAGGTACTCCCATGCTCGGCAGGATATCTTTGACGCCGTTTTCGCGGACGGCTGACTACTATGCGGGAAATCCGCCGTTTATAATCCGCCGTTGGTCGGACCGCTTCAGTGCAGCAACATCCATGGCGTTTGCTCACTTGTACCGCCCGAGCAAGCTGGTCCTTGGCATACTGGGCCTCGTCCCCGTGCAATCGACATAATTCCTGGAAGGGACTCACTGTCAGGCACCACTTCGCTCAGAATGCGGCCCAACTATCGAAGGTGTCAGATGCTCGTGGAGAGTCAACCCGGACCACCGAAATTCAGGTCCGCTTCGACAAGGTATGTGCGGTGTATAACATCGCTGAGAAAGGATCGCTGACTCTGCTTCCGCGACGCGCGCAGGGACAACGCTCACGCGGCTGCTGCGCCGTTCCTTGTCAACTGCCATCCGCGGTGTGCGGCTCACAATTCGGTCATGGCAATGCCCATTTGACATGACACGACTATCGCCGAAGAGCGCACGGTGAGTTCTGGTTCCTGTCATTCATGTTGATACAGATTAGTCCCTCAGAAGTCCATCATCCTTGCCAGTCCAGCTGAAACGCATATGATTGGTGGGCTCGATCTTGGCCATATCCCACTAATACGGGGAACAGTATGTACCGTGTCATGACCACACCCGGCCTTGTTTTCCCTTGACGTTCCTAAGTTGTATTCTCACACTGTGGGTCGGCAAAACGTACGTTGCATGAATCGCAGGCAATAGGAATAGGAAGCAGCCGCCGGCAAGCGCTGTCGCAGCCTTTCCATCGCCGTATACGGCCTGTCGTTTTTTGTCATTCTCATCCTGCCTCAGGGATGACCTCAATTACAACAGTCATTTAGGCTCTCGAAGCGAAAAGGATGCTGTGTTCTCGATGTTCTTTGGACGCGGCAGTATTTGAAGGAGTTCTACCAGAGCACAATGCCGTGAGTGAGTCGCTTTTTTCACAATTCCACGGCATCACAGGCACCCATACATGGGCGGGTTCCTTAAGGCGCTTGCAACCCCAGTGTTGGCGGCTAGATGACTCTGGCCTTCTACGACCATCGTGTATTGTGGCAATTGAACATACTTCTCGGTCCACGCGGTGCCCTGGCCCTGGCATACAGAGTAATGCTTTCACCCGGCGGTACGGAGAACGTCGGACATTCTTGCCATTGCCGTCCCCCGCTTGTCGTTCCGCTTCGAGCATCCGAACAGTGGAGGATGGAAAGCCGGAATGCATTCTGGGCCGTCGCTCTGGATTTGGAGGGCACCACAAGCACATATCCCTATAAAGCCTGTGTATCGACTGACAGTCTACTCAGAGGTCCTGGATCTCCCCTTCGTGCTCACAAGCTCTACCTAGCAGACCCGCTTCCTTGTACTCACGATCCACTATGAAGGCCTTCTGTTTTGCCCTCGTCTCTGCTGCCATCGCAGCGACCAGTTACGCGTCTCTTCTCCGTGAGTTCTCGCTTTTCCTCCTCCCCATTGTAAAGTCTTCGGCTGACGGTAGTTCTTGAAAGCTCGCGACCAATCTTTCTGCACTGACGCAAAGACGGTCTCTACCACCACCATCGCTGTCGGGGACAAGGAAGTCGAGCTCACACAGCTCTCTTGTGGCACGTCCGTTACCAAGCGTCAAACCGCGACGCCGATTCCCAATATCTGCGGCGAAATTTGTGCGTGGCCGGCTTCCTACAAACACGTTATATCGTGCTAGTTGTTGCATGAACTGATTCTTTTGCTGGTGCAGGTCAGAACGTGTGCAGCGATAGTGGTAACCTCCCTCCGACTACGGAGGACTGCCAGACCATTGTTGATGCGATCACTATCCTCAATGGCTCCGTATGTAAGTCGACCCACCTCCTGTTAGAGGTTCACGTCCCGCTGTATCATTTGACGACGCCCGAGAGTCCTGTCCGTGACAATATCCTAGTTCTGGTCCGACTCTTTGAACACTTTCCGCGACGCTAATACTACTTGATGCAGCGCCGACTTTCACAGTTGATGGAGGCCATGCTCAGACGCTGACCTTCGGAACGTGCCGGTTCTTCTTCGAGAACCTCGCCCTGGACAGTGTGGAAAACTGCTGGCTTGCCTTCGTACGTCTCTCGACTCATGCTTTCTTCCAACACTTCACTGATGCTGCCTGAATTTGGCACGCAGGGCCAAACCGCCGCTGCCGCGGGGTCGGCTTGCTTCCCGCCCGTTCAGCCTGTCCATTCCGAGGGGCTCTGCCTTTCTGCCGATGGTCTCTGGCAGGTTGGGTGCGTATAGTTGTCATTGTATGGTTTCATGTCATATACTCACATTCAACTGGCTTCTAGTGCCGCTCACTCTTGAGCATAGTCCAGTTGACGACCCTGAGATGTTGTGGAATATGTAGCTTCTATATTTCTGGGAATATGTTGTACATTGGGTCGATAGGTCAATATACTCCGGTGACGTCTATGTATACGAAAGTGTGATGACCATGTGTCGATTGCCTCCGACGGCCTCTTAGGCTCATGACGAGGTCATCTCTGTTTAGCGTATACGGTGATATCGGACCTTTCCAAGTGGAGCCTCAGATCTTGGAAGTTACTAAGCCTTCGCAACCGGCTACTATGCGCTGCCTGACCTGCATCGTCAGTCCAGTCGATGAGTCGTGCTGGCATGTCGAGTCGCTGCCAATAGAGCCTGATCCCGGCTCTATGCTATTTATTCATTTCAATTCAGTATCATATCCTGTACAGTGAGCCCTCCGCGATCGCGTAAACTATCCGATTGTCGGGAAAGTATCGAGTTACAGACCGTCCCAGTTCCAGCGGTCCTTCGCTCATGAGATATGCAGCGTGTGTGGATACGACACCCGGGGAGGCTGTGCGAGCAGTTGTCCGGTCGCACAGCTGTGACATCTTCCGTTGTGGGAGTATCCGATGATCTCACTACGCCTACCATTCGTTCCGAGCTCGTAGTCTGTGAGCACTCTCAAAGGACAGCTCGTACCAGCGAGTCTGGCACCCTAGGACGACGGAGAGCCCAGGCACCCACTATTCCCGATGAATTGCAGTCCTAATGCCGGTGGATGTAGAATGCCTCTTGCCCCCGCAGAGCACCCGTCTCAGGTGCCTGCGCCTCACAGGGGCGGACATGTGCAGAGACGTCGGTTCGAGGGGACGTTTCTGGACAGTGGTGAGAACATCATTGGCTTCATCTCTCTTCGCCGTCGCGGCATCTAGATAGATCTTCACTGCCTGCCATCTATGAAACGGCAGACATCACCATCTCACCCTGTTAAGGTAAATACTACACTGAGCACTCCATCAACATGAAGATTCGGAAAGATTATTATTTTCATTCAGGCGTCTCTAAGTCTATGACAGCAGAGCGATCCCGCCAGTACCTACGCATCCGCGAGAAGCCCTCGGTGCCTTACTTCTAGTTCCGTGATCCCACGGAGCATAGCTCCGAGTCCAGCGATCCGTTCTGGCCGACATCCGGACCACTACCACAGCCGCCTCAAGACACAATCAACACCGGCCACAGTGCGTTAGCTCCCTCTATCAGGTTCCTACTTCTCTGCTCCGTCAGCTGGCTGTCCAACCTGGGACTTTGCTCGCTTCCACGGGATGTCCCGAGTAGGAGACTGCGCGGAACGAATAAGCTTTGGCAAGTCTCCACAAAAAGTTAGGGCCGAAAGCCTAATTGAATCAGAGAACAGGAAAATGAGCTGAGCACGCATGGTCCGTCCAAAAACTCTCGTAAAGCACTCAAGAGTTGTCCAGCATGCTCAGCCACGGGACATCACGTCCTAGGCACATCCCGGTTGTATTCAATGGCACGATGGGTGGGCCAAACCGCCCTCCTCCCGACGTCCTCTTCTCCCATTCTTTTCTTCGGATGCGTGTCGTCCACCGCGCGACATCACATCAGGTCCCTGGCCTGGACACATTGCTTGACGTTTTCATCGCTTCATGTCTCTTATTTTCACACGTCCCTCGCCTGTAGCCGGACGCCTGCTCGATAGCAACCGACGTCCAAGCCAGCGAGGCAATATATCGTCGGAGGAAGGGAGACGAAGCCCCGTATAAAAGGTAGCATATGAGAGGACCTATCGCCGCCGTCGGACGATCCAAACCCCAGAGACTTTCTACGACGTCACGCAGGCTCAACCCAGCCGCAGGCCACATCCGACCATGACTTCTGCCTGGACAGCCATCCTCGTCCTCCTCGCTTGCGCAGTGAGCAGCACTGCGCTCACGACGCCGCATTTTGTTGGTATGGCCAACTCCCCTCTTCCCCTTCATACAGAACACGCTGACCTGACACGTATATTATCAGCTCGGCAGGCATCTGCCACCAACTCGAGCAGCCTGTGCACTGCTGCCGGCTTAGAGCCCAATGCGGTCGCCGCCGCCTCGCTCACGGTCGGCAACGGGACGATCGAGTTCGGGCAATTTTCCTGCGAGGCACCCGTCAGTTCTACTTCACCTGGCGTGGCCGCGCATGACTGCGCCGCATTGCCTGGGGTTTGGAGTTGGCTCGACGGCATCCTCTACTTCTTTTTCCCTTCCCTCGACTGCGCCAAGGCGCCCCCAGCGAAGCCGACCACGTCAACCAAAACCGTGACGAAGGCTACGACTGCGACCAAAACCGACACCGTGACCTCAGTCTCCGTATCCTTGATCACCAGCGTCTCCGCCACGACCGCGACCGCGACCGAAGTGACGACCGCCACTGCGACGGAACTCACTACACTCACAGATACGGAAGTGACGACGGCGACGGACCTGACCACGGTGGTGTCGAGCGCGACCGAGACCGACGTAGTCACCGTGACCACCACCGCGTCGGCGGCAGCCCCGACTGAGACGGGGACGAACGTCTGCGGCGCGATCTGCACCAACGTCTGCAACGAGTTCGGACAGCTCCCGCCCACGACGGATGATTGTCAGGCGCTCGTCAACTCCATCACCATCCTCAACGGCCAGATCAGTGAGTCGTCTCTGCAGTACCCGTCCCGAGCACGCTCTCACAGCCCACGGCCACCCCACACAGGTCCGACGTTCACCGTTGACCCGAACCACGTCCAGACGATCACGTTCGGGACCTGCAGGTTCTTCTTCGAGAACCTCGGCCCAGACCCGCTCACATACTGCTGGCTCGATTTTGTAGGTGTTTTCCCAGATTGGACATGTCGGGAGAACGACGGACTCACTAGTTACACTTTCCTTCATAGGTTCAAATTGCTTCCGCGGCCGCTAGCCAATGCTTGCCGCCCACCCAACCCGTCTTGTCTGAAGGCCTTTGCATCGCCAGAGATAGCACCTGGGAAGTCGGGTACGTGCCATTCTGACCAAATGTCTTAGACGGAACTAACTATTCGGTGCCTAGTGTTGCACATTCCTGAGTATAAAGCCTATATGGTCAACGATTGACCTGATGCCGGACGATGTGGATAACTTATCTGTACTCCTGTTTGACACTTGTAGTCATGTCACGAAGCAATCTTGTAATTGTGGACTAGGCGTATCAATATAGGTTAGGGTTCCAACTCAAAACCATAGGCCAAATCGACGCGAGGATAAGCTGTCACACAGCGAGTTGGACAAGCAAGTACAGAAACATTCATTCAACACCACCAATTTACGATAAACAGACAGAGAGAGACTACGACACAGGCGTGAAGCCAGTCGCAACCGGGCGTTGGTGACCAAGCCAAGCCCTTTTAGATCGGCTTGATCTTGAAATGGAGGGAGATCAGCGAGAAGATCAGGCACTGTCCATACACATATTAGCATCTGAGACCAAGATAGTGATGGTGTATCCGAACATACCTTCAGGTCCTGCACCAAATAATAGAACACACGCAAACCCTCCGGATCCTCACTGTCCGCGACATCAACCAACGAGCCAATCTTTGCAGTCTACAAGCATGCGCAGATACACGTAAATGAGCACAATGCATGCCACAGTACATGACCAGCGGGAGCGCACCTCGAAAGCGATGTGGTCGTTGCCAACGCGGATCTCGAGCTCCTGTTTCCCAACGATGTTCTTCTTGGGCCAATTGGTATCGTCTTCCCTGAGCTGGTTTCAGCAACTATCACCCGCGATTAGGTAGCAGGGGACGCTCACTTGGTGATCTCGCTCGACTCGATGATACGCTTGAGCTCCTTTACGACAAGTGGGCCAACCCACACTAGTGCAGTACCAGAGCATCAGCCCAATCCCAGTTCCTTATATGACTGCGTATGTCTCGGACTGTCAGGAAGACGTAGCCACGTACTCTCTTTGCGGATGAGACTGTCATTGCGGTAGTTGGAGTTGTTTGCGTAACGAAGGCGTCCGTGGGAGTACTCGAACTCCAAGAACTCGTGGCCGTGCTTGCCAGAGTGTCCTGTGCTGCAAATCCAGTCAGCATTGTTGGTCTGGCGGCGCATATGGCGCGTGAAAACAGGCGCAAGAAGAGAAGGGAGACTTACTAGTACCTGCAATGAGGCGTGAGCAAGACGTCAGTCCTGCACACGCCGGGAGGTCATCTTCGTGTCTTCGCACCTAAGGTAGAACGGGTCGTTTTCGTAGGAGGTCATTGTGAGGCGTCGATGGGCGGAGAGTGGATGGTGGTGGTCGAAGACAGCGTTGACGAACCGTCTAGACGCCCGTGTCAGTTCTTTCCCCACGTGGCTCCGAACAGCGAATCAAGAATGTGTCGAGAACATACGCGCGAACGTAGCAGCTGGTGTGATATCGACACACAGGCGGGCATAGCAGGAGTAATACCCGATGGTAGTCTATTGATGCGTATATTACCTGGACAATACAATCCAGGGGGATGTCGATGCAGTAAAAGCGTAGAGGACACAGGAACTATGAACTCTTCTTGTCGGCCTTGGGCGATGTCTTCGCCACCGCACCCTCCTTCGCAGCCTCCGCCGCACTCGCCAGCTCCTGCTTCACAATCTGCTCGCCCAACGCCTTCACCTTCTCGCGCCGCACCTGGTCGTCCAACCGCAACGAACCCATGACCGCCTCCAACGTCTTCTGGCCCACGCCCACCGGTGCCCGCCTCCACTGGACCGTCCGCAGGCCGACGCCCGGCGCGATATGCCTCTCGAGGTACTGCACGAGCAGATCCACGACCTCCGGGTTCGCGTCCCACGCCTTCACGACGCGCTTGTGCGTCCTCCGCTCAAAGTTCTCCTGAGACTTTTTGTGGACGAATGGGCCGCGCAGGACCGTCCATAGCCTCCTCTCGGTGGGAAGATGGACCGGCTTTGAGATGGGGATGCCGAGCGCAGTGGCGGCGTGACTGGCGAAGTGGACGAAGAAGTCGAGGAGCTTGGGATGGTACGAACGGAAGTGCAGGGTCGCGACGGGGATGCCATGCGTTTTGGGAAGGTAGAATGGGGGGCGAACGCTACGTCCATGGACGACGCTTGCTGCGTATTGAGCTTCTGTCAGTCTCTGGGGCGGCAATGCTGGCGTGTTGGCGGAGGACGACGCGCTGGAGGCAGCAGGTCTAGAGACGCGTGAGGTCGAATCCGCAACGTCAGGTCAGTCTGAAGTAGACGGAACGCACATCGCAATTGTGCTCTGGAGACGAGCAGCTCTCTGTGCCGCAGAGATTGCGCTTCTGGGCGACCTGGAGAACATGGCTGCTGAGGGAGGCGTGGGGGGACCTTGGCTGGGACAGTAGACGGTGGACGGTGGACACCGTCACCTGCACACGCAGAGCTGTCGGGCGCTAACGGCTTCTCACCCTATTATAGAAACTGCCTCTTTCCCCGCCACTCGCATGCTAAATGGTGAACCAATAACATACACGACACATGCTAGTCGAAAACATGTAGAACAGAGCTCAGTATAGCACAATTTTCTCAATATCGCCTCGAAGCCCTCTTCGGCACCACTCAAGTGAACTCGATCTGCCTCTCCAGTAACTTACGAATCACGCTGACTATCTCCTGTCGCGTGTTGACTGGAATCTCTTCTGAGACACACGCAATCAGTATCTGTCTCCTCACTGATACACCGAAACAAACATAATCTGTACCTTCAGCCTGAGGAAGCAATTCAGCAAGAAGTGAGTCGACGGAGACGCCGCCGTTCCCTTCGGCGCTCCGAGCCATTTCTGTCCTCTCAGAGGTGAGCACCCCTCCTTGCGTCCAGCTGTGGTTCAAATACCTTTGCTCCTGTCCTTGAACCGGTCGATCCATCCGCTCTCGTTGAGCTCGCGTGCCAACCGGGAGCATATCCTGTGGCATACGATGTTGTCAGCTCCTGTCTAATTCATCATGTTTACCGGCCAAACCAATCGAAGCGCGCACCTGTCCCAGTCGCCGTTCTCTATCATACGCCGTCGCAAAGGTCCGTAGAGTGCCGCAGCCCGTCCGTCCTTGTGCGCAGGCGGCATGGCAAGTTCGGGTTCGGCGTACTTACGGAGGTGGCGGTCCTCGCAGTAGGCTTAGACTCCCGGTCCGCGTCCGCTGCTTGCCGTTCCCTCGGCCCGCTGCCCGAGCGCCCGCACCTTCGCCCTCTACCGTCCATCAATTGACTCATCAATGGATGACTTTCCATAAGCTATCTACGGCTCTACGGACGTCCGTAAATCTCTAAACAGACCGATTTGGGCAAGGGGCAGTGTTGCCGACACCAGATCTGAACTCCGCTGATGAAATTTAGGATACGGACGTCAAAATCTAGGAGGGGGGTCCGACCCCCCTTTCTAAATCTCTAACAGGCCGTAGACAGTCCGTAGACCTCGGCATACGGTGCCGTGACCACGAGAAAGGAAGGAGCCATCATGACAAAGCGAACTGCATGCCAAATACAGACATGACATAAGCCACTCCAGTCACGTGCTGATGATGAGCAGAACATGCCGCCTGTTTAGCGCCCAAGATCCACAGACTGTTTCAAACCCCGCCTAGAAATCTACGGACGTCCGTAGAGCCGTAAATCCTTATGGAAAGTCGTCCATTACCTCCATACACAGGCTCATCTCTGGCCCATCGGTATGTCCTCCTCGAGTATAGTGCAGGGAATCAAATTTGCGGCTCACAAGACAGAATACCATACGGCACGTATGCTAGGCGACTCTCCTTCAGCTTCATCAGCGATCACGAATTCAAGTTTCATTACAGCATACATAGCAGAACCCCGCGATAGAAGTAATTGTGTCAGGGCGGCAGTCCGCTACACTCTGGGCAGGCACAGGCCAGGAGGATGGTAGACTATTGGGAATCAGAGGACACATCACCTGTCCGGTGTCAGCTGGGTGACGAACTGGTCGAAAAACGAAAAAGTCGAGTCGCAGGCCGACTGAGGGTCGACTGCTCCCGTAAACGCAGTGCGCTTTGCCAATTGAAACAAATTTGGTGTCAGTACACATGTATACAGAAACGTTCTGACATGATGATGTGTAGAGAAGGACACTTCGATGTTTGGATATGTGGGCGCCGAGCGCTTCAAGGGGAGAAGTTTACCATCTGATAGAGACCGGCATTTTTCATAACGACCCACTCTACTCACCTCGCTCAAGATGACTTGTACTGACATGCTCTACGATACTGCAGAGAAGCTACAAGTATCTCTCCACCCACTAACACCGACTGGAGAATGGCCTTCACATGCTCGCAGCTTGTCTGATTTGCTGCAACACCCCGCTCACCATCCGTCGATCCTTACCGACCCTACGCTTTCTACCAATCCGAACGGTAAGTATTTCTGTGCACACAAGCGGAACGCTGCTTATTAACTGTATGAGGAAGAAATGCATAGCAGTTTGTCCCGGTCAATCCACTCAGTCGTCAACTATTTGTTTAGGTACCCCGAGCTCCAACCCCTGACCGATCGTGGATCCCTCTGGTTATTGGTGATTGCGTGTGTCTTCCGTAAGACTGTTCCAAACTGCTCGGTGTTGTGAGTTCGCTGTTAGATACTCGACCACGCTCACTAATGCCATTATTACGATATACCGCAGTATCAATAGCAGATTCGCCCTCCCGAAGCTGGATGGTGCCAGCAATATGCTAAGGAATAGGGAGGCGTTACTGCTTGGTCTCATTCCATTCACACGGAACGGTGAGTAGCGCGGACGGAGCTGTTATGGGTATGCGCCCTGATGACAGATGCAGCAGACGGCGCAACATGGAAGGCACATTCGCTTCAAGACGCTCACAGTGACACCTTAGAGAGCACACATTCGTCTGCTATAGCCCCCGAAGATTGTGATGGACTGCCCGGTATCCTAGGTCGCCCGTTGACGGATGCAGGAGACTGTGTAACCCCTCGGGACGCTCACAGTGGCACATCAGCAAGCATACAATCATCTGCTACAACCCCCCAAACTAGTAATGGACTATCTGATACCCTATGTCAGTAGTCATCCATGCTAGTGCTTCGACTCAAATTCTAAGATAGGATGCTTAACAGCTGAGACAGCGGGCGCTGCCGTGGCCGATGAGTTGCACAAGATTTCAGCAAGTATTCCTCAAGCACACTTCACGTCTTCGACAACATATCCCATTCCCCTAATCCCAATGTTATGCATTGCAACTCGCGCTGACATCGTACCCCTGATGTGCAGCGCTATGCATCAACGCAAGGCGCTTGGCTGTCAAGATATCCCCGTATTGGGCATCACTCAAAATCAAATCGAGTCGAACTCCACGCTCCAGGTACTGGTCGGATGGATGGAGGAGTCACAGAGCAATGACGTCGATCACATGGTGAATACCAGCGTGTTGAGGCCGGTTACGCACAGTTAGTTGACGTGCATTTGAAACAGATGCATATCGCAACTTCGCTTAGTGCGAAGATGCGGACTTCACCCGATTACGGTGTATTCAATCTCCATGATCAATCATCTGCGTTGGCTTTCTCCGACTTCCTCATCCGAATAGGCCTGCACTTCGCCACAATATCATCAAGTCTCCCCCTTGAACGAGCGGTTCCTGGGGTGGACTGTGAATGCATTCATCATTGGAGGGATGGCCCTATACTGGAAACTTTGTCTGAGGACCAACTAACTGACGAGTGGATAAGAGAGTGGAATAGAGAAGTTTACGACTGCAGGTTTGTTCACTCTCCGATGTTCATCACAACAACGCGTTGACGTTACATATTAGAGCTTCCTTGTACAACGAGGGACATCTCGATTGTGGGTTCATGAGTCCTACATCTTGGCAGTCGTGAGACATAGTCATTGTCCCGCGTCCGCACGTACTGAGGTCAGCTGGCAGACTTCGTTGGCCAACACGATCTAATCTGTGGTAGGCTTCCTCCTCGAACTCATCAAAACAGATAAACTTAGTAATCACGTCTCAGGCTCCTTGAACACGACCTGAAGAGCGATCAAGAGGCCGTACCGGGAAGCGATCATTCGGGAAGCGGGGGTCCCGGTATAATAGATTGGATGCTAGATCATAGCGTAATCCCCCTGCCGCTTCCCAGGGCTTGCGACGGACCAGTGTATGACGAATTTCAAGAGAAAGTACGCCAGTATCTGAAAATCTTACGTAGTACAACTGGCTCATGGATGCCGGTGAGTAGCACCGCTCTTTTGACCCCTTGCCGTCAACTCACGCCTGCAATTTTACACGAAAACAAAGGAGAATTCCGATATTTACGCGCTGGCAACTGTAGTACTCGAGACAACTGTTCACCTAGAAGGCGAATGTCCCACCCTCGAAAGCTGGTCATGGCCTTGGCGTCACCTCGCTCAGTGGGCTTCCCGAGAGGCCTCAGATGCTTCTGGAGTGCCGACAAAGTATTTGTAAGTTTTAAATTTGCGATTACTATGTCTATGTATAATACCACTGAACAACTCCAGCATGAAGGTTCCTGTCGAATACCTCAGATCCACAGAATGCGACGAATTGGCACAAGCGTATTCCCTGGTAACAGTCAGCACTGATACTCAGGCACTGGGCCGTCAGGTGCTTCCCTACTGCACGATCTATGCCAGCATGGACCAATATGCACGCGTCATTCGTGAAGAGTTCAGGGCGCGTCGCGATGCAGTCCTCTCCGGGAGAGATGCTGTGCACTCTCTAGATGACATCAGACCTCTGTGGGAGTTCTCAAAAATCATGAGCCAGGAGAGGGAAACTATGTCCGACACACGGTACAGTTATAGGCACATGCAACACTTGTCTAGCGCCTTCAAGCACGCATACGAAGTGCGAATGCAGGATTACAGGACTCGATTGTTGAGATATCCTACTGGCAGTGTCGTGGATGCATCTCTCGCCATAATCGCTCCCCTCAATGTAGATGGTCAAGCCGACCAGGGGTTCCTGGATTCCATCACATTCTATCAACTTGGTGAGCGCTCCTTATGGTTGCGACTAAAGGGTTCGACTGATACCCCTTGACTAAACAACAGATGATCCTGTGAACTCCTCGAGCCTACACCTTCCTCTACTGATCGTGAACCACCAGCGGCTTGGCACTGAGCTCGAAGTTGCGACTATCAACGAGCAACGGATGGGATGTACCAGTGCCGCGCGCTTCCTTGCTGCGCTTGGCATATTCGACTTCCCGGTGTATGGCCTTGCGACGTATGGTACAAAAGGCCTGGTATGCCAGGCATGGTACTCACAATCGGAAGGCGTAAGTCTATCTTGCATGAGGGTATCTCAGGCTTGATAACACTCATCGTCAGTGCTGCTTCATCGTGGATGTCGACCGAGATGGCACCGAGTTCGACATAGCTGAAGAAACTGGAATCCTCCGTTGTGCCGACTTCTTCGGCATGGTAAACAGGAGCGCGGCGGATCTACTCGCCCGATTCGAACAAGCCAAGCCATCGTTATCAGAGCGTTTGAAGTCCGAGGAAGGCAGGGCGTCGCTCAGTTGGACCTCACGGTCGCAGCTGGAAGAAGTGTGGCCAGGAGGCATCCCACCGGAGGTAGACGGAAGGGACCTGGAGGTAAATGAGGGGGACCTGAAGGTAGACGAAAGGGACCTGAAGGTAGACGAAAGGGACCTGAAGGTAGACGAAGAGGACCCGGAGGTAGACGAAGAGGATTCGGAGGTAGACGAAGAGGACCCGGAGGTAGACAAAGAGGTCTCGGAGTGAGACGGTTGCTCGAATACTAGCCATGTACAACAAGTGTATTGGGTTGCCATAATTTGGATGCTCTGAAGCTCAGTATCCTCACACCAGCGCAGCCCATCGTGACTAGCGGAAAACAAGAGCGGGAAGTGGTGACTGCGCCCGCAGATCATATTGTTGAAACCCTACATACCATCCTGATTGGATTATTTGTCGCTACGAAGCTCTTCTGAGAAACTTCCTATGTCCAGTACTGCTATCAGTACAGTGTTTGAGAGTCAGCACCGATTGAACGGCTCGTTGGTGGAAGCTTACGTGGGGTGCAGACTCTGCGTTCCAAGAGTATCCGCTGGGAAAGCTACGTTCAGGGAGCATGTCGGTCACCATAACAAAGATAGCATCAACCCGCACCTGCGTTGCATGCTGCCGCAACGTGAACTCATCAAAGCACGTTTTCCACAATGATGACAGGACATAGGATAACACGGAAGATAGAGCAATACATTGCTCGCGGTCCAAAGCCGACGCCGGGAAAGTATGGCCCTTCGTCAGTAGCCCGTATGACAGACATATACGGCCATGGCTCAGCAGGGGACGTCAAGCTGTAATGGCATTAAGAATGCCACAGTCAAGTGATTGTGAGACTTCCTGCAGATGTTGTAGCCGAACATTAGCAAGGGAAACGAGGGTCGAGGCAAGAAATGGAAGACGCACCGAAATCAGCCCTGAGCGGCACCGCCGAGCTCATAGATATCGCCTTGTACAGATGAGAGAGACTCGGCGGCAGTAGCATAGAATAAGAGCTGTGACAGGAGGATGACTCCGAGGAGTAGGCGTCCAGACGGCGACAACAGGAGCCGATCTGACCTGAGCCGTGGCGAGCTCGTCAAGGTTCTTCAGGGGTTCCCGCAACAAGAGCAGGAACAAACTAGTGAGCGCTCATGCAGACAACCGACGTTGTTGAGAACTGAACGTACGTTCTCGAGAACAGTCTTCATGAGGGTGCTCGCAACCTCCGTCTTCCGAACGAAATCGTCCTCCGCGTTGTCGACCTCGAGTCTTGCGGCTTCCTGCTTCGACTGCCTGGCGTTTGGCAAGCCACGGAGGGTCGCGTACGAATAGTACTATGGGCCATAGGAGACGTGTTCACGTCGACAACGGTGCTTTCACAAAACGTCGGCACTTAGGCGCACGTTGGCCGCCTTCAGCTCGAGCCGGCTGATCCGGACCGCTTGACGGGCCGCTCGGCTTTATGGGCTGTGCGACGTTTACATGATGATTCGCCTCCTACGTCTCCAGGAAGCGATAAAGCCCAGTCAGCGTCAGAGACTACGCGCAGGTCTGCACAGCGAACGCTTGATCGCGCACATGCTTGAATTACGGTCTTCGTCTCCTCCACCCCTTCATGCCATTCGTAAGGGAGGAGCTCTGGTGGCAGCGTCTCCCATGCTGCCCCAATGACTGGACGCCCTCGATCATGCTCTCGAAGTACTCCACCTTTGTACGTGTCTGCTGACGTTCATCCAGTCATCGAAGCTAACAGTGATTTTGGGAAATGTAGGACAAGACATACGAATTCACTCAGGCCGAGCATCAATCTCGGCCCCATCTTCTCCGTCGTCAAGTCGGCTCATGCTCTTGCTGCTTCCTACAATGCCCTCCAAAATCTTCATGGTCAGCTTCTGGTTGATTTGTCGCTTTTTTTGGCATTGATTCATTGAATGTTTTGTGCAGCGTATATTCGTGCTCAGAATGATGCTGAGGCAAAGCTGTTCGAATCTCAGGTCCCAACATTCCTTGGGCGCACGAAGAACCTGAAACCTTTGGAGGTGGTTCGCGACATCGGCGGCTTTCCTAAAGGCTGCGAGTCTGAATTTCCCACCCCGACTGTCTTCCTGCACGTGCTCGTCAGGGTGAGTCTTCAAGTGGTTGTTGCGCTGTCGTGTTTTCGCTGAATGGACGTCGTATGTTCTAGGGTCAAGTAGATCTAGACGGCGAGAGCAATAAGAGCAGGAAGAAGCTCGACCTAGCTAAGATGAGCTCGTCAAAGATCCAGAAGGTCGAGTCTCAGGTCGACTATGAGTTAGCTGTTTCCGCGAATGTCCGCCTAGCCGACGAGAAGGTACGCCATGATTTGTGTTATGGTGCTACCCGCGATTCTCGTTAGAGAACACTCGAAGCAGACATCCAATGTTTAAGGCATTCCATAGAAATGTTTACGAAGATGAAGTGATAGAGTAGTATGCGGGTCCTTTACGAATACAAGTGTTGTCCGAGCTTGTTTTCCCACCTCGTCATCATCTGGTAGCCGCCTCAGACCGGATCGAGGATTATTCCCTTTGCTGTATTCATAGTATTTCCATTCACCAATCGTTTAAAGGAGACTGAGCCCGGTCATGCACGCGACCCTTCAGTGCCATGCCCTCCTGAAACGGCGGAAGAGCGAAAATCCTCAAATAGCAAAATGTCGCATTGGTATGAATTTAGAGCGTTAAACCGGCCTGATTCTCGGTAACCAACAGTAACTCTCAATAATCCTGCACAGGCGGTCGCCTACGTGGCACCGAGGACATCTTCCTGCACAGCTCCCCGAGGAGGTCTCTGAACCTTTGGTACGTCTCCCATATCGACTTTGTATGATTTCCGAGACGAAATAGGAATCATATGAAATCACTTAGTGATAGGCTTTCCACCATGGAACCCCTACTATCTGCACCATCTGATATCCAAAGCAAAATGGTACGGGACGGTCAAGATACCACCGGGCATGACTCGCAAAGTAGAGAAACTCCGGCACAATCACCTTCTGCAGTGACAGCAGGGTACGTTACTCTGATATAGAGATAATACCATATTAACTCTGATCTAAATGGCGATGGAAAAGCTTGAGCTCCCATTCAGAGGACAGACACGAAGCTATGATCACGGATAGCGACCCGAACGGCGAGCGCGGTTATGGCTTGCCAAATCCTCTGGTGGAAGAATGGCTTCTAGACCACTACGTCCGCTCAGTGCCGCTGCTCTCCGACACTGATACTTTTGAGGAGATCGAGGACGTAGTTAGAAAATACCATCAACTACCATTCCGTACTAGCGGAGAAGCGCAGGAGCGCCTCGCATCGCATCATTGGAAGGACGGTGGTGGTCCGCAGCTACCTTTGGCTCTATATGATCTCTTACAGAGGGTCAACGAGGTATACCCATCCCAAGATGGGAAGCAGATTCAACTCAAGCTATGTGTCCTGTGAGTACGTCACACATGAGTAATGTCAGCACGCATCGAGGTCGCCTTCACCGTTTATTAGCGCTCACCAAGAGGTCAAAACCGTTCGCTGTTTCGAGTTCGATCGCCTCCAACAACATCCCGGGGAGTTACCATTCACGGGAATCGCTAAAGGCCTACAAGACCACTACTGGCACCTTGAACGTATCCACCGTTCCAAGATTCGTAGTAATCGCCAGACAGAACAGGCGGAGACATGGGCCGCATGCAGCGTCGCGTATGCAAATTGGGAGATCGCAGACTGTTCACGAAAGCTCCAGAGAGACCCCGATCTAGTAGACGTCGCGCGAAAGGGAAGGGACGGTATGATGCACCGGCTGCAGGCCTACCCAGTCGGCGTAGAGGTCGACTTGGCTTACACCGTCGCGATCAAGGGTCTCTTGCACGAATTGGTTCATCGATTTGGCGATGTGCATGGGGGACGTACGTTTGCAAATATGCGAGTATTCTCGAGCAACCCACCAAACCGCAACCTGGCTCTCGACGCGTGCGACTCGGAATTCGACGTGCACCTTCCCGTGCTGTTGATCAATCACCAATCTCAGGCTTCTAGAGACAAGCTCCAGACAGAGACAAGGAATAAGCAACGTGTGGCTGTGGCTAGCGCAGCTTGGTTCTTTAGAACGATGGGCATAGTAGACTTCCCTGTCTACGGCCTCGCTGTCTGCGGTTCTCGGGGATACCTCACCCAAGCATGGTACTCAGATGCCCACAATGTATGTAAAACGCTCTTACTCTTCACTCTCCCTGGCATTCATTACACTGACTACTGTCGACAGTGTTGCTATCTCGTTGACCGCAATATCCTCGAGAACCCACTTGACCTGGAGGCAGAAGATGGGGAACCTCGGGTATACAACTTTTTGTCACGGCTGAACGAGCACGCCAAGCAGTTGGAGGAGCATTTCAACGCGAGCAGGGAGCAGGTTTACGCTCGCGCGCAGAGCCAGGACAGCGAGGCCAAACTGCCGTTCCTGGACTGGACAGCGTTGTCTCAGATGGAGCAGTACCAGGGTGAATTCTCGACGTCGGATGAAGACGAATTGTAGCTATCAGCTGCTGTCTCGTAACACATCGTCTGACAGTGACTCCTTGGCATGTACAATTGTATCAGCTGACGGACCTGAGCCTTGGCGAACTCATTCAAGTTCTTCAAAGGTTCGGGCTGTAAGACAGGGAATCAGTACTGTAAAGATGAATGATAGTCGCCGGATTCTTCCGTACATTCTCGAGCACAGCCTTCATGAGGGCCCTGATCGCAACCTCCGTCTTCTGGACGAGATCATCCTCCGCGTTCTCGACCTCCAGTCTTGCGCTTTCCTGCTTCGATTGACTGGCGTTCTTCGACCTACGGAGGGTCGCGTCCGGATAATATGGACCAGGAGACACGTTCACGTCGACAGCGGTGCTTTCAAGCTCGGAACCGGACCGCCTGACTCCGGGCTTTTATGAGCTGTGCGACGTTTACATTGTGATTTACCTCCTACGTCTCCATGTATTGTGTTATCGTCATCCGCGACATCTTCCAGGAAGCGATGAGGCCCATGACGATCGAGTCAGCGTCGGATATGACCCGCAAGTCTGCACAGCAGACGCTGTACACGTGCTTTGATCACCGTGGTCTCCGTCTCCTCCACCCTTTCATGCCATTTGTGACGGTCATTGATCTGGAGGTTCATCTCGTAGATTAACAGCGTCAGTTTGTCCGGAAAACATGAACTCCTCAGGCCTCTCACCAGGGTATGCATATGCTGACTGATAGTGACTCCGTCACTGATTGGGTCTGGAAGCAGCTACGGTGGCCTTCGTTGGGCCGACAGTGGCCCTAAACCTAGGCCCACCATATCGTGAGCGTTCCCATAAGGACAGCTAAAATGGCCAACTCATTGATCGACAGTCTTCTGTCAGAGCGTGAGCCGGGAGACTGGCTAGCTGGTTCAGATAATCCTGGTATAGAAGAATGGTTGTTCGATCATCGCGTCCTCTTAGTCCCGTTGAACCTGGATAGAACATCCAAGCTCTATAGACGGCATTTACTCATGTTCGAATACTATAACAGCCTCCCTCTCGGCGAGGAGTGGAATGTAAGTTTTCCCCCTCCTGAACAGAGTGAAACTCCTCCCTCATCTCTCCCAAATGGCAGGATCCTATACGTAATACTGTGTTGAGCAGCCGGATGACGTCGATATCTTCGACGGTGTGGACGCAACTACACCATTCGTTTTTCGCCACTGCACTGGCCAGCTCGATTCAGTACCAGTTAGTACACTTTTTCTGCTATAACGTCTCGAACTGCAATGTTGACGCCTGCATCAGAACGGGTCTGCTTGGGGACATCGCCCATGCGACCGGGGTCGAAACTGTCCTTTCCTTGAACGAGGACGAGAGCACACTCATGGACCACTTTGAGCACTCTTCCTTTCGCCGGGCAATCAATCACAATATGCATGCAACTCATGAATATTGGAAGATATTGCTCAACGACACAGAGCACCCCCAATACCACAAACGCCCAGATTTCTTTGCTGCATATAAGAAAACTTCATCTGCGCGGGACATCATCGATGATATCGAGAAGACGTGGGAAGATCCCTTTGATGGTCCTGAAACCGTCCTGGGACTCTTCAGAAAGCGCCTGAACAACTATCCGACCAAATTCACTATCGATGGGGCGGTGACCGTAGCCATCCCCGCGTTCTTCGACAACCTCTCAAACGCAGCCGAGGGCACTGAGGAGTTGTCTGAGGAGCTCCGGTTTTTTGAGACGGACCCCGGACAAGGAGATCGTCCGGCGTTCGGATGCAGCATGCAGGGTACAGCGTTGTGCCTACCCGTGCTGCTAGTCAGAGAACAGCTTGGAGAAGGGGCAAAGGGCGAAATCGCTGCTAGACAGGAGCAGCGCATTGCCATCTCCAGTGCTGCCTGGTTTCTGAAGGTCCTCGGCATTATCGACTTCCCAGTTTATGGCCTCATGATTGATGGTCAATACGCCTACCTATCCCAAGCTTGGTACTCAGAGAAGGACGAGGTGAGCTTGCGAAATTCGTCTGAGTCGCATTGTACGCTAACAAGACGAGTATACCAGTGCTGCTTTGTCATGGACTATTGCATCCGGGAACGTCGCTTTGATGTACAGTTGCAAGAAGGGCAGCAACGCTACATAGCTTTCCTCAAGAAGATTGTGGAGCACGGAGAGAGATTGGAGCGACGCTTCCAGGATGTCAAACCACAACTCTTAGAGCGCATGAAAGCAGCAGGCTCGGAGGGTATCGAAAGCCTTTGGTGGTCGACTACCGCGCAGCGGCGTCGTCATGGCCTCAGCGCCTAGGGGAGGTTCGAGACATACATATCCCTGTACAGTGTCCTCGTATCAGACGAACGAACTCGGTATCCGATGAATGGTGCCATGTAGCAGTCTTGTTTAAACGGAATCGATTGCCTTCGCGAGTACGATTGGCTCAATAGCGACCTCGCTCGCTGTCAATTATGACTACACGGGCGGACACGATCAGGCTCGCAGACCAATCGGGCGAAAGGTGGTCTTCTCCCTCGTTGGGAGGGCTCGGGATAGCACACAAGGGGTGATCATCAACACCTACACCATAGCTGACATTGGAAACCGCACATAATACAGCACGCCCGAGGTACTGCCTTTGCGTGGTAGCCGTGTATGACGGCATGTTTCAGACCGTCCAAATGGTATCTATACTATACGTACACCCATGATTTCCAATCAAGCTTCACACCGTCTCCTGCATCGCCCTCCACCTCGCCCACAAACTCTCCTCCACGCTCAGCCCCAACGCGGTCCGCGCCGTCACTTTCCTCACAGTCTCCCTCATCCCCAGCCCGACCTCCTCCAGCCTCCTCAGCACGTTCCCATACACCTCCTTGCTCGTCGGGCCTTGCACGCCCCTCGCGCTCACGCCTCCATCAAGAATCTGGAGCGCCGCGAACGCGACAGGCAAGCCCACCGTGCGCGACATCGCCGAGGCATCCCTGGTGCCGTACGTGACAAGCGAGGACATGTGGACCTCCTCGTCCGCTGACGGCGCGGTGAGAGAAACCCGAGAGCCCTTTGGTCGCGCTACGATCTCGTGCGAGAGGACCACGAGGTCGCGCTCGTTCGGCGCGTACCGCAGTTTGTGCGCGAGCAGAGTGGCAAAGAGGTCGATCGGCGCCGTGGGTTTGCTAGGTAATGGCGGTAGGGAGAGGTCGAAGTTCTTGCTGGGTACATGCTCCGATGTGGACTCAGGAATGATCGACAGCCAATGTAGTGCGTCCAAGACAGAGTCCTGCTGTTTAGGAGGGATGACGTCTTGCAACGCCGACCTTAGCGAGCGAGTCTCGTCCAAGATGGGGATGCCCAGTTTCTGCTCTAGCGTCGCCCTGACGAGCGACTGCCAGTCCTGGGGATTGACGGTGGCCGAAACGTCTAGCAAGCCAATAGCCTTGAAGGCATACATGAGGTCCGCGAAACCCGGGTAGCGCAATGTCCCGCGGAATATTGTTCGGATACCAACCAGGGGTTCCAGGCCATACACACCTGCGTAGGGCAAGCTATTCCTATTTGCGAGGCCTTCGAACTTAAGGACATTGGAGAGTGGAACGTCCGGGAAGTACGTTCGTAGCAAGTCCTCGCCGTCGATCTCGCAGCGCTGTTACTCTTCAATTCAGCTTGATGCAAGGCTTCCAGAGATTGACTAGACGTACCTCGCCGTGGAGCTTAAACAACGCCGAGTTCGACGCAGCAGTCAGAACGCCCTTCGGGCTCCAGCTGAACTTGTACCCAAGCGGAACGTCCGCATCCTCGGGTGCAGGCAAGCCGCCACAGAACGACGTGAAAGACACGATCTCCTTGCCTTGTTCTCGCAACGAATCAATCAAAGACATCGCGGAACAATGGTCAATGCCAGGATCCAGTCCAATCTCGTTCATCAGAACAACGTCTGCAGAGACGGCACTATTTGGTCGCGATCAAGACACAGCACGTGCTCAGCAACAGGGGACGACATACCGGTCATGTAGCGCACGCATAGCAGGAGAGATGTATGATGCCGTAACGAGGTGCTTCCGATGACGTATACACAGCTCGGCGACAGAAGGGTGGAACGGTACCGGCAACAGGCTGGTTTACATTCACTTTGAACATCCCGTTCTGAGCGCTGCGTACGAAAGGGACATACCTTATGACGACGTCTGCCGCCGCGACCAATCTCTCCACCGCCTCCGGGTTCGCCATGTCCACGAGCACGGGTGTCGCGTTCGCGTACGGCAGAGTCAGCCGCTCGGCATCCGCCAGAACATTGCTCGCTATACGCACCATAAGGTTAGCTCGCGCGCAACCCGCCAAAAAAGTCTACAACTGCTCACCGACGATCACCTGCACGTCCGACCGGCCGCAAAGCTCCTGCACGGCCGGCGGGGCGACCATCCCGCTCCCAAGCATCAACACCGTCTTCTTCGGCTGCGACCCCGAGGCCGCTTCCCTCTCCTTCCCCTTCCCAGAGACCTCGCCCGATTGGGCCGAGACGACGCTCTCCTTCCACGCCCCCAGAGGCGTTCTCAGCCACTCCCAGCCCGTTCTCAATTCGCCTCCACTCGCGACCGTCGCCCTCTCCAGGGCCTCCCTCGTGAGCCTCTCTTCCTCGCTCGCGGCCTCTTTGCTCGTATAGCTTGAGATAATGGACCGCAGGTACGGCAGGAACTTCCCCGAGAAATGCTGGGACGCTTCGAGCGGTAGCGCGGTGGGAAGGATATCGACGGCCATCATCGTGACCGACGGCAGATGCGCGGGGAGGGTCGGGGGTCGCGCCACGACGGTCGGCGAACAAAGCGTCGTATATTGCGACAGGAACTCCAAGCCGCCCTACCGAGCCCTTACTGTGAGCGAGAAGGACGTGATACGAAACGGAGGGGCAAGACTTACGTTGACATCGCAGCTAATGTCCCCTACGCACGCGAACCGGCCCTTACCCAACGTCTGCGCGATCTCGAGCGTCGTCGTCAGCTGCTCGTTCGTCATCAAGCGGGGGTACGTCGGGGCCCACCCTGCGCCATGCAGGAGGAGGGAAAGGTACGGAGCGATCTTCGTGTGGAACTCGGATACGTATTGGTCTGGGTGGGCGTAGTAGTCCGAGCGGTCGAACGCGCGACCGTCCTTCCGCCCGAAGTAGTCCTTGGGAAGCGCGTGGACTACGTAGATCTGCCCAAGCGCTCTGTCAGCGGGGGTCAAATTGACGAGATGGCCAAGCTCACCTTGCGCAGGTCCGTGTCTGCAGGATATGCGAACAGAAGTCAGGAATGGTGGGCCAGCAAGAGACAAGCATTCCTTACTGGGATCTGTCACGATGCTGCGTAATTGGTCTACGCCAATATGCTGAATGGGAAGGTCCTGCAGTAAGTCAAGACAGCCCTGCGCTACGTTCCCAGTTCTGCACTCCCGTGAGTCACCGTCCTGGAGAGTAGCTATGAAGCGACCTGCTCGAAGCTTACCCAGTGACCCCAATCACCAAAGGCCCCAAGCTCTTGGGCGTCCCGTCACTTGCGATCTGCGCTCCGACCACGTCCCGGAGTGTCTTACGGATAGACGCTAATGATGGGTGGGTGTGTGGCCTCGGGGTCCACTGACACCACGGCGGCAACTCTATTGTCAAGCTCCGCGCCGAATTGATGCGACAACACACTCACCAGGAACGGGCTCGCTACCCCAAGCTCGAGATGGGCGTGAGCCATGGCGACTAGCGATTCGAGTGCGCCGGCAACTGCAGAGGGTCGGATCAGCAAACCGCACTCATATAGGCGAAGGACAACAGAAATGCTTCACTGATCAGTGAGCTGAGGGCTCTAGGAGCTACCGAATGTTCCGCCACCTCCAAGAAGGCTGGATGGGATGGGAGAGTCCAAACACTGTGCGCGGTCGCAATTCGCACACGCTGAGCAGCGAAGAGTTCACTCACCGCCGGCAAACCACCCGAAACCAACAGTCCGCTTCCCGTCCTCTCCTGTCAGTAGCTCATAGTCGATAAGCCTGGGAAGCAATGCGCCTCCCTGGACCGCGTGCGGGTTCTCGGATGCGAGGTACTTGCCGAGCAGCTCCATGTTATATAGTTGTCCTTTGACCGTATGCGAGAACATGACATGGGTGCGGGGCACAAGACCGGATGTATCATTGTGGGGTGAACCAGGCGCGGACAGAGGGTCTGTCAAAACCTCAGGCAAGGGTGTCTCCTTGATGCCCACGACGACATGCGCGGGCTGGAGGGTGGGATGCAGCTTCGCGCCAGCCTATACACGACATTCCCGGTGCATACGCAAGAACATAGAAGCGGAAGCGGAAGTTAGGGATTAGATTTGGGCAGAACGTTGAGCCGAGACGCACCCTTATGAAGTCATTGGCGGTGAACACCCGTCTCTCGCAGGGTTGCACGAGGACTTCGACGCCGTCCTTGTGTACAAGCTCATGGACGACATCGGGGGTGAGGGGACATCTCCTCTCCCATATTCTCGCGGGGTCTTCTCTGCGGATGCCTATCATGACTCTCTTTGCGGATGCGGCGGCCATAGTACCGTACGCGCGGCGGAGGCGGAGTGTGTGTGGGGAACGTCGGAGGCCGGTCATGGCGTAGAGTAGGCGGTGGTCGTTCGGAGTGAAGTCAGTGGACTAGTTGGGAGTCAAGAGGAGGAACATGCATATGGTATTAAGACGGGCGGGAGGGGAGGATCATGCATGATCCGAGCCGCCTACGCGACTGACACGAGCGTCGGCCAAGCTCAGGCCCCCTCTCCAGCGGCACCGACGTTCCTTTCGCTGGGCGCAGTCCATGGCAAGCAAGTGGGCAAAACCAAGCACCACGCACATCACAACAAGCAGCAGTCGCGGCAGCCAGACGTTGCAGGACGTGGACATGAATCAGAGCACACTGCCGTTCAGGTCGTCGACGTCGCCCTCCACGGCGCCCCGAGTCCCACAGACGCCCATCGCGCGACGCGCACCAGCACGTGACCCTTTCTCGTCCAAGCTCCGTTCGCAGCAGGCGCACACGGCATCCGCTCATGATAGGTTCCAATATGTATATGATAGAGTATGTGTACGTGAAGCGTCATAATAAGTTACACCTTGTATCGTCTCCCAGTCTTCGTGAAGAACGTCTGCAGCACGTAAACCTGGAAACTGCAAGCACGCGAGCGCGTCAGAACTGTTCACGACGACGGCGGAGTACTGTGAGACCCACACTGCCATCCCAATCACAGCCAGACTCTCGAATACGGCGTTCCAGAACATGCGACTGATAGCATGCTCAGACAAGGCGTTTCAACAGAAATCAGGGGGACATACTTCTGTGTAGACTTGACCGTGTCGAACCCTCGGTTCTCGCGAGTATGGAAGCTTCACAGCGACACCATAAGCACCCAGATCAGACGTTAACGCAACCCAAACTCGCGACTCACTATTTTTGCGTCCTCTTGATGCTCAGCAGCATCGTGTTTAACCTGTACATGCTCTCCTCCAGCGCGCTCGTCTGGTCCGCGAGCTGACCGGGCTTCGCTGGGGGCTCGCGGCGGGGCTCGCTCTCGACCATGATGTCAAAGTCGATGAGCTTCTCGGTGAGGGTAGACATATCGTTCTCAAAGCAGAACGAGTACTCTCCGACGGTGTTGGCGGTGAGGACGTAGTCGCCCTGGCGTTCACGCTGGCCGTCGAGGAGGGATTTGTCATTAGGATCCTTCACTTCGAAATCGATGTCGAACGACCCTCCGGATTGCACCTATGCGTTATGTGCTGTTACTGGCCGGCCTACAAGCGCGTGCTGCAAACGTACTGCAAAATAAAACTGCACATGTGGGATGGTCGGTAAGCTCCAACAAGCAGAACTGGGACAGACAGAGTGCACTTGCCCCGATCTTCTCTCCGGCCTTGTCCACATCGGCATAGAAGCATAGACGTTCGTTCGCCCCGATGGCGGTTGTCAGCGCAGCTGCATATGTTCTGTATGCAAGTTGCAGAGAGCATAGAAGGGAGAGAAAGAGGGCGAACGCGACAGCCATGGCCAGCGATGAGCTGAGCGTGCGGTATACGGTGGCGAGAGCGTACGGTAGCCGTCGGCAGCTGGCAGCGAGTCCGTATTATGTAAGCCATTCACTGGACAGTGGCGGTGGCAGGCGGCCAAACAACACGCAAACAACGCGCTCGAAGGGGCGCTTATGGCGGGGATTGAAAAAGACACAAACCTCCACGGCCGTCGTTGCAGCCCTTCATCCACCACCATCGGCCGTGGTCGTCCTCAAGACCTTCGTACTGCTGTCTTCTATCTGTCAACGACCGAGATCTCCAGCATATACCATGATACCCATCCAGTATAACTTTGCTCACTCTCGCGTCTTCCATCAAGACTCCCGCGTCCCCACTGGACAATCAAGCGATAGCCGCACTCAGGCAGGCTTCTATCGACCCTCTGCGACACGTCAAGGCGACGTTTTCCTGTTTTCGCCAAGCTTGTGCTCTCGTAACTCACAGGAGACCACGTCTCGATCCTCCGGCTCCTTCGATGGACTCTTGTACACCTGCAGCCCTGCCAACGACCGTCCTGTAGGAGCAAAAATCGATTCGCCTCCTCTGCTACCTGGCTATCGGTCTTCTCGCTCCCCGCTGTTTATTGAAGCCTACCTCGCGGGCGTGGAGCCCAAGTCGATTGCCCGCAGCTCTCCCGGCACCCCCTTTCAGCAACTCTTCAATTCATCCCCTACTGGTTATTGGCAAGATGACGAGAACTCGATATCACCCATCTCTCGGAACTCTACTGCTCTCGCCGACTCGTCTATGGAGCTTGGAGAAGAAGACGAAGGTGACGAGATGAATGGCGGCTCTGGGAAGGGCAAAATCAAGTCTCTTCTAGAGTATGAGAAATCCTACTCGGTTCCCGAAAGCCCAGTCCACGGCCCGTCTACCCCATCTTCTCTTTCCAGCTTAACCGACGTTGGCTCGTCTCCTTCTGCTCTCTTCTCTCACGAGCCTCATCCGTCCTCTCAGACCTCACGCGGACGGACGTCGTGCTTCTCTTCGCCTGCTCACACTGACGAAGGTGCTCATGCATCTTTCTCTCCCCTTGGCTCTCCGTTCAAGCCGTCTATTGCTCTCAATGGTTTCGGTACCTCTGGTCCTTCATCGCGCCGCTACAGACGAGCCGCTCGAGGAAAAGGCCCCTCGGCTCCCCAGCGATCTTTGGCGTCTGAGATTCTCAACCAACTCGGTCAACATGGCGGAAGATCGCGACTTGGAGCCTCTTCCTCGGCTAAAAAATCTGCCCTTTCACCTACAGGCCCCTCCGATACTGACTCTGACGACGAAAATTATGAACCGTCAGGACCGAAGAGCCGAAAGCGCGCACGATCTTCCAAGGCGAAGTCGATATATTCTTCCAATCGCGGGAAGCGGCAAAGAACCTCAATCTCTGTCTCTGCGCCAGCCTCTGCCTCTGCCTCAACATCTCGATCTCAAGAACAAGCAGGAGCCGTCTCCGGAGGCGAGGACGACGGTGCCGAGGGGGCCGAGGATGCAAACGCCATCCGGACCTATCCGAACAGGACATTCCCTCTGCGAATCCCCATCCATGACAATTTCGCCTTATTCTATAGGCGCTTCCCCGTCAGCTCCGTCGTCGATCACGAACTTGCAGCGTATGCTTTTCTCTCCCAACTATGCGTGCAAATTGACACCATCCACTTTTCCCTCTTGACCCGACCTTAGTGCCCATAGAATACGTATAGCAACAGTGCCCGACGGGACCCCGAACGAACCAAGGGATGTCTTCGACTTGTACACTCCGCGGTTCGTCAAGGGCAGGGGCACATCCAAGGTGAGTTCGCGTCGGCATACTAGACCTGACGGTCAACGTCGATCATACGACCCCGTAGGTCGGCCTCTGTCCCATCTGCCACGAACCCGTCGCACGCGGCGGCGAAGGTAAGAAGCTCTGGCTGTCGATGAAGTTCTCTGCCTTCAAGTAAGCCTCCACTGTCTCTCCCTCTCTCCCCTCCCCCATCCATCTGATCCTCCTTCACTCAACCCGCGCGCACGCGCCCGCACAGCTACCACATGCAGTACTACCATGGCATCTCCGCGCCCACCGGTCGGCCGTTCTCCCCGCCCACCGCATTCCGCACCGTGTCCCGCCCGAACGCGTCCAAGCACGAGAAGACGCGGATCATGGAGGGCAAGTGCCACCGGTGCACCAAATGGGTCCCCGTCGAGGGCATTAAGGACGTCGAGGCCAAGGTCCGCGAGATCTTCTGGTGGAAGCACGCCGCGGGGTGCCACCAGGGCGACACGCTCGAGGGCGAGGCGGACGTGTTCGTCGAGGATGCGGTGTGGAGCGCTGTTGTCCAGGCTGCCGACGGTCCGGGGGTACGGGCAGGGAGCGCGGATGGGGAAAGCGAGGACGACGAGCAGTGATGGTATGGCAGAAATGGACTGAGCTCTCGGACTGTGCGCAAGGATGTCTTGCCGGAGCTGGGAAAGGCTGGAATTATATGTACCACTAAATGTGTAGCTGAGCACCTGTTGTAATCATGCTGTGATGTATTGAACACTCGATTTGCACCTGCCAAAGCATCTATCGTTCTTTTGGGCATTCTCAACCATTCTACAGAAATAACGGAAGTGGTGGGTCCAGCACTTTGGATATACTGGATATATCTGCTCTAGACTACCTCTTCCACAGAATCCAGACCCCTCAGCGTGCTGGACGACGCCCTCGTTCCACAGTCCAGCGCGTTTACCTCTTGCAACTCGTTTTCCGACTTCCCCTTCTCCATAGGCTCCTCGAGATATTCCGTCTGAGTGCCCACAAAGTCGGATGTCTGCGCGTAGTCTTCCGTGTCCTCATCGGCCGTACCTAGCAAGTCTTCTGGCGCGATGTCGGCGGAGAGCGACCCTACTACACGGTCGAACACGATGGAGCTGATGTTCGTGCGCGAAGACGTCTCGGGAGGACCCTCGTGCGAGTCGGAGGAGTCCATGTCGAGGGAGGTGCGATCGGCGGCTTGCAGGTGAAACAGAAAGCGAGACTCAAAAATGAGGATCGTTGTCGTTCTGTGAATGTTGCCATTAACCGTCATCTTGGCCGCTTCGACTCATGAGCCGTTAGGTAGTAAGGATAGAGGCGGCTCTACCCGTGCGCATCCCGACCTGACTCGAGACCCGTAACCGCGCGGGTACATCCTCGACGAGTACGGGCCAAAAGCCCCCGGGGATACTAAGGGTGCAGCATGACTCTATCTGCTTGTCGCCAGAGGCGCTGTCAAGAGAGTTCTGTGCATACACAGCATCCCTCATGTCGCTCCTCAGTGGAGGTGTGGTGCACGAACGGTGGACTTGTGAAGCAATCATCACTTTGACAGCGAGCTGGTCCGATACACAGAAATGCAACTAATAGTCGGCGAAGTGAGCTTGCGTTTCACACAACGGGGTCATCGGGATAGGATACAACATGATAGTTTGCGTGGGAATAGTTGTACATGCATCGGACATTCCTGCAACAGCACTCTTGAAGCTCACGGCCTGACTGAGCGTACACGTATAAGACGGTATATCACAAACCATGTACCCCTTGATCTTCGATCCTCGGCTCTGATGCTGAAATCCTCGGTCACGGAGCATCGGTGTGCTCAATCGTATGCAGAGTCTATTTGCGGGAGACGGTCGCAGTGATGAGGCCACTGTGCATTGCAATCGTTCATTAGACTGAGCCCATACAGTGCGCTGACACGATAGCAGAGCCGGATACCGGGATAAGACGTACCTCGGGTGCGAAAGTGGAAGGAAGACCTCTGCGTTGGGCCTGCAGATGTACAAGCAAACACATGGGTGAGCACAAGGATGTATGGCGACATCCTATCAGGAAACGATGAGGTTGAGGAAGCACATACGGTGACGTGTTGTCGATACCGATGTACTTCAGATCGACCGGAACGTAGTGCTTGTTCGGCAATTTGTATGTGACGCTCGTAATGTGCGGGTTCTCTGCGATGATGCGTTGGCCCATCTTGTAGAGCGTCGCCTAAACAGTCGAATCCGGTCAGTTCATGTAATACAAGATCAAGCATCTAAGCGAACATCTGACCTGTACACTCGCACTCTCATCCAATGCGAACACCTCGAGGGTGATGTTGCGTGTCGAAGCGGCAAGAGCATCCCCATCCCACGACGTCCCCTTAGCAGCATCCCCGGAGACTGGCGCATCGAAGACCTTACCCTCCCCGTCGGCGGGTTTTGGGATGCTGAACGGCGCGAAAGTATAGGTGAGGTCGATCGAGGTCGAGAAGATACGGTCGTTGACCTCGCCGAGGGTGGTGTACTCGTCGCGAACGAAAGACTCGAATGCAGAGCCCGTCGTCTTGATAACAAGCAGGTCCTTCAGTCCCGAAGTCACGCGAGCGACAATCTTGTCCTTGCCGGCAGACGCGTCAATCTGTCCGACCAAGGGGCATATGTACGTACGCGCGCAGAAAATTCCCAGAGTGAATGAATGGTGAGCACCCCTCCTGCATAGTCATACGGCGGATCATGACACATACCTCGACTTCCACGGTACGCTTCTCGTCACCATCCCGGTAGAACGCATGCGAATGCTCCTTGGGAGTCTGGCCTGGCCCCTGGGCGATAGGGACGCGCTGCCATCGCAGTTGCTCCACCGTGATGAACGCCTTGTGCAAGTGCGCATACTTGGAGACTATGTGTGTTCCAAGGTGGAGGGCGAAGCGCTCCGGGACGAGGACATATGGAGACGTCTTCGCGATGTCTGGTGCGCACGGAGGCACGCGAGGGAAGTCAAATGAGCTGAGCGCGGGGTATGCCACCGGGTGAGATGCCCATACAATAAGTAATGTTCTTTACTGAAGGCAGACAGTTGTCAGAACGTTGGACGGGGATATCGATTGGAATATCGATAGTACGCACGCGAGTCAGTCGCGACGACGACAGAGTTATCAGCTTGCGTATAGCTGCATCGGGGTTTGGCGGAGGTTGGTACGATGTCGCGCATCCGAGGGCACAGTCAGACAAAACACACCTGATGTCGATGTCGCCCTCTACGAGGACGCTGACGTTGTACTCGACAATGTTGTGCCAGGCCCCGTCCCTCACGACGCGGAGTACGCGAACCTTGTCCTTGCCGTAGCGAGCGTGCGAGAGATAGGAGAGTTGAGACATGATGGAAAAAGATCAGCTATGGATGTGGATGTCCAAGAAGGGAGGCGTGCAGTCCGTTATATGTAGATATAGCGGCGCTGTCCGAGGATGAGAGCGAGAGCGAGAGCGGTCTGGCCCTCTGGCCGCGTTCCAAGCCGAGGACATATGTACGAGAGGTTCCCACACATGCCTCGATCGATGTTAGGTACAGCTTATCACCTCTCGGCTAATCCACACATTCTCCTTATCTTTCGTTTTCACCAGGCCACGACGTCAACTCCGGAGTTCCGTGAGTCTCAGTAAAGGTGAGAGCAAGGGCTGGCAGGGAGAAGAAGGGCGGAACGTCTATGAGTGCTGCAGAGATAATAGGGCCATTGTAGTGCACATTCAACGTTGCGCGGATACTATGCGACCGTAAGTAGCTGTGTTCTTTGTCTAATCTGGTACCAGCACCGTCCGCATGTCAGCACGAAGTCGTGGACGGTCAGTTTTCCGGACTGTAGGATACTTGATGGAAAGGGTCTGGGAGTCGGCCCCCTCATCGTTAGATTGGGACAGTTACGAGCCGTGAGTGATTAAACTATACTATACTATGTAGTATAAGAAGTCAGTTCTGATCGGGGTGTCACCAGACATCGCTGCCAGTACTCAGAACTTCAGTGCTCAGTAAGTACTCTCTGCCAGAATTGAACGCAACCTAGGCGTTGAGCATTTCAATGGGACGTCCATGCGTCCGTGCTAGACGTAAATTGACGGTGACAGGAGTGAAAATCTATTGAGATGGCCGACATGGGTGAAGTGTTATCATGCTTGTGGTGACTTACAGCGCCTTGCATAAGTCCGTGAACGCGCGACTTTTTCTCTCCGGCGTCTACCCTACCCGACCTGCCTAAACAGGCCACATCATGGTCACAGGCCCAGACACGACGGGCAGCGCTCGGGATCCCTTCGCGTGAAACGGAGGTTTGTTTTCGGGACAGTCGTAACTTGTCCCTTTGCCGACGCGTGCCAAAGGACGCTGAAGGGTCGGCAATGGGAAAGTTGTACTTGCTCAGAGGTTCTACAGCCCTTTGACAAAGAACGATTTGAGGCGGTGCCCGTAGTGAGAGCATGATCATGTATATGCGACTGCACCTTTACTATGGTACCTCCTGTTTAGATCAGGGTACAGGATCCCCTGGGGGCCAATGGGCACTCAAATACAGACATGGAAGTACCGCACGCATATCCATACTTCAAAACATTGTGGATTTACCTGGGTACGCGTGTGGTCAACCAACAGGGCCGTGATGCGCTGTCAT